>NC_140242.1:10966417-10973917 GCF_949987555.1 Borostomias antarcticus
TCCTGTCACCTTTCCTGTTCACCCTCTACACCACCGACTTCAGCCACAACTCTGGAGTGTGCCACCTCCAGAAGTTCTCAGACAACTCCTCTACTGTGGGCTGCGTCAGAGCAGACGATGAGGAGTACAGGGATGAGGAAGGGAGATTCATCAGATGGCCAGAGGAGAACCAGCTCCAACTCAACATCAACAAAACCAAGGAGCTGGCGGTGGACTTCACAAGGAACAAGAGACCCACAACTCCCATCACCATCCAGGGGAGGAAATTGAGAAGGTGGACTCATACACGTTCCTGGGACTCATACACGGCACCAGAACAACAAACTGGGCCCTCTATATAGGAAAGAACAGAACAGATTGTTCTTCCTTAGGAGAATCAGGTCCTTTGATGTGTGTAGCAGGCTGCTGCAGATCCATGTTCTACCAGTCTGTGGTAGAACAGCACACTGTTCTTTGCCGTGGCCTGCTGGAGTGGCAACACCGGGTCTGGGGAGACAAACAAACTGAACAGGCTGGTGAGGAAGGCCAGCTCTGTCGTGGGGCAACAACTGGACAGCAGATGGGGAGCACCTTCAGCCACAGGCTCATCCCACCTCGGTGCAAAACCGAACGGTTCAGGCGCTCCTTTGTGCAGTGACCAGCAGATTATAACAGTGCCTGAGTGTTCCTGAGTGATCCTGATCTGTGCATGTGTATGTATGTAAGTATGTATATGTATGTAATGTATGTAATGTATGTATGTATGTATGTATGTATGTATGTATGTATGTATGTATGTATGTATGTATCTATCTATCTATCTATCTATCTATCTATCTATCTATCCATTTACCATTACCAATACACACACACACACACACACACACACACATGCACACAAAGCACTTTCAACGGTGTAGGCTCTGACACTGAACAAGCTATTACACAAATCATAGATAAATATGCCTATATTGCAGCCTATCAAACATGAAGACATCAGCAAGGCCAGGTGTTAAGCTACCCAAAACTATAACTCATAGGCCTATGGTGTTTTCACTTGAGAAATACAGGTCTGACTGACACTAAAATCAATAGCCGAGGGTACAAACACTGCCCTCCAGAGGACACTGCGAGAAGAGCAGAGAAAGTTGGTGACAAATACAGGAACTTGCTCTGAAGACCCTCTTCACACGCTATTATGCTATGGGAACCTGAAGCTGTCAATCTTCTTTTGCTCTTCAGTAACATCCCATCGAACATTAGACCTACGCTTCAAGTGTAACATGCAGAACGTCCCACAACTCAGGAAATATTTTAAAGCACGTTATATTACTATATGCTGCTGATGTTAATGGGGGCATACAGCATTCATGATTTTTGTAACTCGTGATAATCTAGTGAGCTGCAGCAAGTGTCTTATTAGACTATTAGGCTAGATGTGTTATTAGATCTACTGCACAATAAACAGCCGTTTTGTCACGCATGTTGATGCAGCCACACCTCGCAATGTAGGTGAATTTCTCAAAGTGGGCTAGAAAAATAACACTTAAACACATGTAGGCTGTTCATTAACCCTAACGTGAGCTACACTTGGTATTGACACTGGTATCTAAAGGCATTAAAGTTTGCATAACTAAACACTGTGATGCGCACTTTGTTACACGACTTTTTAAGTTTATAAATAAAAAAGCATTAGTCTTAATACGCACATAACATCTGTCAAGCCTGATTAGATGAGACACAAATGAAAGTGATGAGACTGATGAGTTGTTGATGATCCAGAGGTGTTAAACGATGCTGCAGGTGTGACTCCATCCCAGATCAAAGCAAAGCCGCCTAAACTTGGCCGAACCATTTGCCGCTGTTGCTGGGGTCATCATTACTACTACTAGATCCCGTTTGCCATTTGCTGGTCATGATCACGACATTGTCTAGCCTTCTAAAGCAAAACAAATCTCTTGTCTATGCCAAGTTGAGTTTATTTGCAGCTAAAACTCGCCATTCATACACCATGGTTATGACTCGCAGGTAACGTTAGCGCGTCCCTATCCTAACCAGTTTAACCTTCAGCTGAGCGATGCTAGCGCTAGCTGGTAGCTCTCTCTCTCTCCCTCTCTCTCTCTCTCTGTCTGGCCATGGTGCTGGTCTAGCTCACCAGAAGTTGAACATACATTTACCAACGGCCACTTAGCCTACATTCGTCGCTCGATCATATATCGACCTAAGAAATGTCATTAAAATGTCCTCAGCCGTCAGTTTTTTTTCGACAGCAGTACTGTAACGTTATCCCGTCCAGCGTTTCATAAAAGCTAGCAGATGCACACTGATGATCAGCAGACTGGATGCAAGTAACGGTACCGTTACCGACCGATCTGTTGTTGAGCGCCGTCTCCGTGTCTATCTACTTCTTCAGCCTCCTCCACATAATGTGAGCTACCAAAATGAAACAGCTATGTCACCTACCAGCAGTTACAGTCTGTCGCTGGTTATGTCAATCTTTACGGCTCTCCCAGGTGTATCGCTGAAATAAAACGCACTGTATCATTGAACCCAGACACTTTTTTCTGTACCTGGAAGATGCGTTGTCGTAGTTCCCCTGCGTTCAGTTCAGACTGCTGCCGCTGCCGAGGACTGCTGAGCCTGCCTGCCTGCCTGCTCCGGGGGCGGCTCTGCTCTGGAGGGGCGCAGGGAGCAGCTCCCCTCAACGCGCCCAATATTACAGGCTGGGCTGTGTGTGTGTGTGTGTGTGTGTGTGTGTGTGTGTGTGTGTGTGTGTGTGTGTGTGTGTGTGTGTGTGTGTGTGCGTGTGTGTGTGTGTGTGTGGAGGGGGGGTTAGGGATTTTTTCCCCCAGTGATGCTGCTGCAGCTGGAGTGTGTTTTTGTGGAGAGTAGATATTATGCACCATAGGCCCCAACTTTGCACTAATACCCCCCCCCCCCCATTTTTATAATCTAATTATGTGTCGTGATAACTGTGGATCAGTTTAACAGCTTTGTGCTAAGTGAGATCCAAGTAATCTACAAACTTTGCTGTTATCATTAACTCATACATGAAATTTAGGAATTAATGCAAGCCCAACTGTGTGTACGCACACACACACACACACACACACACACACACTCACACACACACACACACACACACACACACACTTTTACCTGTGTGTTTTCAGTGTTGAATGATAACATATGGACAGTTGTTCTCTTTTTTCCATCACTTAAAAGAACAGAGGAACCAAGAGCTTCCATAATATTGATACAGATGTTGAATATCACAGAATCCTCTAAATCTAAGGGGTGTGTGTGTGTGTGTGGGGGGGGGGGGACCTGTGTATTACCAGACCAGAAGGAACTTAGGAAGGAGCAGTAGTAGAGTGTCTATGACTCACTAGTTCGAACATTGTTCACGGCCGCTATTAATGTGTTCCCTTGGAGATTGACCCCCTGCAATATGGTCATGTTTACAAAGAGTCAGCTCAACTTTAAATTACCTACTTGATGCTTATCTGTTTCCTGCTGAAACCGGACCATTGTTTGAGCATGGCTAGATCATCTCTGGTGACCAAAAGAAAAACATGCACAAGGAAAGTTATATACTGTAGTGTGTGTGTGTGTGTGTGTGTGTTCGTGTGTGTGTGTGTGTGTGTGTGTGTGCGTGCGTGTGTGCGTGCGTGCGTACGTACGTATGTGTGTGAGCATCACTGAACATGTTGGAGAGAAGTTGCAGACCAAACAAATCAAGGAGCTGTCGTGATAAATCTCATCAGATTGACAGTGTGTCACTGACTGAGTCTCGCTGACGGTCTGGGATTTCACAGTCCTCATCGTTACTGTGTACAGCAGCCTATGTGCTGCTGCTCAATGAGTCTTTGCTGTATCTGTGCTCGACTGTGCTGGTCTGTCTGTCTGGTTCTGATACAGTGTTGCTGCTCATATGTGAAGCACTGTAACAGGCCATGGGCTGTCTGCACATGGTGATGTCATCACCCTATTTACCAGCTGAAGTTCTGGGTTTCAGCTTGGTGGTCTGAATGCTGTGTGGTAGGCGTGCTGGCTTCCAGATTCATTCCATGGTGTATGAAGGTAGAGTTAAAACTCTGCACACATTAGAGTTTCAGGGCTGTACCTGTGTACAGTATTTGGAGATTCCGGTCACAGGACCTATATGTTACATTACATTACATTACAGTCATTTAGCAGACGCTTTTATCCAAAGCGACTAACAATAATTGCATTTAACGTAGGAAGAGCCAATGTACTACTACTTGCCAGAACTCACAAGTGCATCTTCTTTCTAAAACAAGTGACTAAGAGCATAATCTAGTGCTGAAGGCAAAGTGCAAGAATCGCAATCTAAAGTACAGTGCAATATAATATAATACAATAAGTGCTTAGGTGGGAGGATTGTTGTAGTACTTCTTGAAGAGATGAGTTTTGAGCCTGCGACGAAAGATGGGCAGCGACTCTGCTGTCCTGACATCAGTGGGCAGTTCATTGCACCACTGCGGGGCCAGGACAGAGAAGAGCCGTGACCGTGTCGATCGACCGCAGGAGCCTCGGAGTGACGGGGCAACCAGTCGCCCTGAGGTAGCAGAGCGTAGCGGTCGGGAGGGGGTGTAGGGTTTGACCATGGCCTGGAGGTAGGAGGGGGCTGTTCCTTTCATTGCCCTGTAGGTTAGCGCCAGAGTTTTAAACTGGATGCATGTCACAGTATGAGTGCTTTAAACAGCTCACATCTGTACTTTTAACATCTGAACAGTTCTGTCCAACAAAATCCAAGCCATTATGACATCTCTGGAGGTATAGTTCCACGATTTGTCGCAGCATAAAAAAGCTTTATGCAGGTAAGTACCTTGAACGTATACTGTACAAATCAGTATCGGTTCTATTGGTTGACTTTGTTTAGGTTTGGGTTCGCATGAGAGACCAACATCAAAATAGGCCAGGTAACACGCTTTGGGAGGCCAGCCACTGTAGTAGTGAGAGCTGGCGTTGCATGGTCACTTTCTCTCACTGAGCTTTGCGTGGAATGGCAGGACAGCAGGGTAGTCCGTCCTTAAGTGGCTCCAGAGAGGCCTTGCTGACCTCGTTCTCTGCGCTGGGTAGGGACTCGGAAGGTGTTGGTCCAGCAGCGCTGCTCGCTCCAAGAGTGTCCGTCAGCGGTTTGTCTGACTGAGCACTCTGAGGTCCACCGGGTTTGTTTTCATTCTGACTAACGACAACAACAACAAAATATTCAACCAATGTGAACGTTACTAAAGGCATTCCAGCTTGTGCAGTGGATTGTGTCTATATGACCTATTCGTAAGTTGTAATAGCACGAATCATTGTCAAGAGAATTCCAGAGAATGCAGGCTATTTCTTTTGAGTGTACCTTGTATTAAGATTTAATTGTAATGTGTTTTTGCTTTTTCATACAGCACGAAAGGAATGCACTAAACTTGGCCCAGCTATAATAACTGACTGCTTTCACGGCCTCCACAAACCAAAACTGTCCGTTTCCCATTCCAGGCCTTCGCCGGACCTATAATTTCAGACTATTTTAGGAACCAGAGACAGTCCTGTGGTTACATTATCCTCATCGTTGATCACGTAGAGCCACAGGACATCCAAAAACCCAAACAATTGTACCACATTGAATCTGAATCTGGATCAGTGTGCGGACACCGAACTGTTTCCATGGAACATTCCTCCATGTCAATCACGTCGGTCACCCCTGACACACATGTGGCCGAGAACCGTGAAACCACACGAACATTTCTGACACGCTCAAACTCATGTCATGTGTTGTCTCTAAATATCACTGTGTATTCTATTGCCAAAACATATTCCGGAGATTTTACAAAGACTCAACTGCTCTCCCCGAGGTAAAGGAGTTTGATGTCACTCATCTAGTGCATGCTGGGAGACCATTGAGTGGCAGGAATGATTGATTTAGCGGGAAAATGAATGAGCAGAGAAGCATCCTGAATGATGTCACTGCATCACGTCTCCCTCAGCTCTGACTGGCCCTCGCAGGCTATCTAATCACTTCAGCTTTTTCCTCCAGAAAGCGTCTGTTTTCCAACTCAGCGTTTTTTTTCGACTCCGCACAAGAAGCCAGTTAGTATCTAGCTAAAAGGTTACACACACACAAACACACACACGTACACACGCACACACACGCACACACACACGCACGCACACACACACACACACACAGTTAGTCAATCCACATCAGGGCCCATATTAGTGGACTCCTAGTGTAGCCTATCCTCCAAGCAGGTAATAAAAACCATAATCAAACTTCTCTTTACAGCAACAGAGCTAATCTTTAAATGAGTGTCTGACGGAGCGAAGCGCCCCCTGTAACACGGCCCAGATGTGGAGGGGTCTGGCTGCATGTGGTCTCTGAGCCGGGACCCTGTCACCCAGAGGCATCTGCTGGGCAGATCAGAGGGCCGCTCTGGGGCTTTGTGCGTGTGTGTGTGTGTGTGTGAGTGTGTGTGTGTGTGTGTGTATGTGAGTGTGTGTGTGAACATGTGTGTGTGTGTGTGTGTGTGTGTGGTGCATGGTGCAGCATTAGTGCGCTGTGGGGCTTTGTGTGTGTGTGTGTTCAGCCCATGGCTGTGGAGGCTGGTTATTGTTGTTGAGGTGAGGGATCTGTGTGGAGGGGTTAGCGGGGTTACCAGGGCCGCTCTCAACACGTAGAGGATCAGTCAAAGCCCCGCTCACCTCGACACGACGCCCAGAACAGCTGCTCTCTGTTGATACTGAGATCCGCTTTGATCCACCTTGATGGAAATGGAGCTGCTACTGCAGGAGAGAGCTGCTCAGAGAGACGCTGTGGTGAGAGAGCTGCTCAGAGAGACCCCGTGGTGAGAGAGCTGCTCGGAGAGACGCTGTGGTGAGAGGGTGTGGGAAGCAGCAACAGCGCTCACCTGTAGAGCGGGACACACCCTGTTGGTTTATGCAAGAAGTTACGTTTCTACGAAGTATCAAAATCAAATCAAAATCAAAATCAAAATGACTATCAGTTTTTATCACCGGATAGGTTTTTACACATATTAGGAATTTGTTCTGGTCAGTTGGTGCATAACACTGATGGGCAGACAACATTACTACTACTACTACACTACTACTACTACTACTACTACTACTATTACTACTATTACTACTACTACTACTACCACTACTACTACTACTACTACTACTACACTCAGGGCTGGACTGGGACAAAAAATCGGCCCTGGCATTTTTGGCCCAGACCGGCCCACCACAATCGGTCGGACACCACCCACCAGTACGAAATCCTTGCGGCCCCTTTAAATATGCAATACCACCGTACTATTTCCCCAAACCACTACAAAGATGAGTAAGTTCCGTGGACAAGTGTACCAGTGCAAATGGACGAGTGTACTCACTCACTCTTGACTCCCTGGTGGTCAGACGTGGCCGTGGAGTACACAATCTCCATACTCATGTAACAGTTACAGTAGAAGTACAAGAAATTGTCAAAGAAAAAGCTCTGATAGAAGTCAA
>NC_140242.1:10981417-10983917 GCF_949987555.1 Borostomias antarcticus
CCCTGAGCTGAGGCGGGGCTGAGCAGCCCTGCACCCCCTGACTGTAATACCAGAGGAATGTTATTCAACACGGGGGGGGGGGGGGGGGCTTAAGTATGAGAAGCACTTCCTACTGCGCGCACCCCTACACCTACAGTACAGCATAGTACAGAACCAGCTCTGCCAGCCTGGCGCACGGGAGTCTGACTCCGCAGCACCGAGTCACGCGGCTCTTCAAAGCGTACTTGAAATGTAAGTGAAGAGTGTACAGAGCGGGTCCTTATGACCTTTTATAGCGCCGGAGCGTCGGAGGAGACCTCAGCTGGTTTCACCGTGAGCTGTTCCCACCAGAGAAGTCGGAGAGGGTTGGTGGGAGCCGGGGCTGGAGGGGGAGAGAGGTGGGAGCCGGGGTTGGAGGGGGAGAGTGAGCTAGGAGCCAGCGTTGGAAGGGGAGAGGTACAGGGAGAGAGTATACAAACAGAACACCGTGGTTCTTCAGGCTCAATTGAACACTAAATCACTTTCAGGGAGGAAAATATGACATAATGTTATTTTTGTTGAGCTACAATGCGTGCGTGTGCCTGAGAGAGGTAGAGACAGTGGGTCGGGAGCTTGAGCCGGGAAGTCTGAAGAAACGGTTTGATGTTGTTGGTTTTTTTTCGCCACGCTGATCCTGGAGGAATCTGACCTCTCCAAACATGGGGGTGGTTTCACTCTGCCGAGTCCACATGGGCCAGGGTCGAACACTCTGTTTTAGCAAATACCGTCGAAGGCTCGAGGCGCAAGGCTTGCTGTATTTAAGCTATTATAATCAAATGAACCCAACAGAACGGTCCCATCGTGGTAGACCAACAAAACTTTAGCTGTTTCCATATATTTCCTCTGCTGTAGACCCTGACGCTGTGGTGGTGGTGAGGGGGGGGGGGGGGGGGGGGGTTTAGGGTTTGGGCAGGACGGTGACTGTGTGTGAGTAAACACAGTGGAGATGGACAGGGGAACACGGTGGTCTAACGGTCCGCTCACACGCTTGCGTTTGATGCGTCAACATTGATGGATGCCATTCACTTTCAATGGCTGCAGCGGAATGGCATTCTGGTTCCGTTGTTGTCCCGGTGCGTTGCGTTGCCTGCGTTGCTAGCGTCGAAAGTTGAGAAATGTTCAACTTTCAGATGCGTTGCTGGAGCTGCCGACCAATCAGATGTCTTGACGGAGAAAGACGTCATCGCAACGCTATTTTCAAATTTTTCGATACCAAGATGGAGGACAAACTTATCATCGCTGTTTGTTTGCAGGATAGGATGTACTCAATACCTGCGGGCACCACAATCACGTCGCCTCAACCACAATGCATAGACGGTCGCCACACGTTCGACCAGATTAGCATCCATGACAGCACTAAATGAAAAGCCGGGTGGGTTTTCAAAATAGTGCGCGCTAGCAGGTTCGGAGGATTTACTGGCTGTTGCGAGCGCAGTTTCGGACAATGTGATTGGTTGTTGTTGCGTGCGGCAGACACGCCTTCCGCCATACGTTGATGGACACGCATCAAACGCAAGCGTGTGAGCGCAGTGTAAATGTGGATGTTCTATTGTTCCCTGCCGTCCCAACCAAACAGACTGACTGGCTGGCTATCTATCTGACTGGCTGGTTGACTGACTTACTGGCTGGTTGTCTGGCTCTGACTGACTGACTGGCTGGTATGCTGTCGGACTGACTGACTGACTGACTGACTGGCTGACTGACTGACTGGCTGACTGACTGACTGACTGACTGACTGACTGACTGACTGACTGACTGTCTGGCTGACTGACTGACTGACTGACTGACTGTCTGGCTGGTTGGTTGTCTGACTCGACTGAAGTTTGGACTGAGCTCAGCTGTGATCAGAAGCCAGCAACCATTGGGCCAGCCACCTCCCTCTTCCCCTGTAAACACTGTTAATGTGCTGTTCAACTGCACCTCAGGAACGCAGACGGAGTGTGTGTGTGTGTGTGTGTGTGTGTCTCCAAGAGGCTGAATTTCGCCATCTTTATCACCATCACCACTGTTATCATGCACAACACCACACTCAGAATAAAGAGTGAAAAGATAGAAGCCACAACGGGGCTGTGAGACTCGCCCTGAATCTGGGCCTGTCTGGATCAGAGTGTATTTCTGAATCACTGCTCAATCTCTAAATCAGGCACGCACACACACACACACACACACACACACACACACACACACACACACACACACACACACACACACACATCTGAACCTGAGCGAACCCAGATCCACTGCGGCCAGTGAAACGCACACCACCATGCTCTGTGCTTACATTACAGTGGGTCCAGAGGGATTGTCTAACGCACACACACACGCACACATACACACAAAGACACACAGACACACACATACACACACACACAGTAGGGTGTTCCCTAGTCATATGCCAGGCTATTACAACACTGCAGAACCACTTCTATCTGCTTTAGAGAGAGAGAGAGAGAGAGAGAGAGAGAGAGAGTTCAGACCGAGG
>NC_140242.1:10988917-10998917 GCF_949987555.1 Borostomias antarcticus
GAGAGAACCAGGTCAGTCACCAGGAGAGAACCAGACCAGTCACCAGGAGAGAACCAGACCAGTCACCAGGAGAGAACCAGGTCAGTCACCAGGAGAGAACCAGACCAGTCACCAGGAGAGAACCAGGTCAGTCACCAGGAGAGAACCAGACCAGTCACCAGGAGAGAACCAGGCCAGTCACCAGGAGAGAACCAGACCAGTCACCAGGAGAGAACCAGGTCAGTCACCAGGAGAGAACCAGGTCAGTCACCAGGAGAGAACCAGGTCAGTCACCAGGAGAGAACCAGACCAGTCACCAGGAGAGAACCAGACCAGTCACCAGGAGAGAACCAGACCAGTCACCAGGAGAGAACCAGACCAGTCACCAGGAGAGAACCAGACCAGTCACCAGGAGAGAACCAGACCAGTCACCAGGAGAGAACCAGACCAGTCACCAGGAGAGAACCAGACCAGTCACCAGGAGAGAACCAGACCAGTCACCAGGAGAGAACCAGACCAGTCACCAGGAGAGAACCAGACCAGTCACCAGGAGAGAACCAGACCAGTCACCAGGAGAGAACCAGACCAGTCACCAGGAGAGAACCAGGTCAGTCACCAGGAGAGAACCAGACCAGTCACCAGGAGAGAACCAGACCAGTCACCAGGAGAGAACCAGGTCAGTCACCAGGAGAGAACCAGACCAGTCACCAGGAGAGAACCAGACCAGTCACCAGGAGAGAACCAGACCAGTCACCAGGAGAGAACCAGACCAGTCACCAGGAGAGAACCAGACCAGTCACCAGGAGAGAACCAGACCAGTCACCAGGAGAGAACCAGACCAGTCACCAGGAGAGAACCAGGTCAGTCACCAGGAGAGAACCAGGCCAGTCACCAGGAGAGAACCAGACCAGTCACCAGGAGAGAACCAGACCAGTCACCAGGAGAGAACCAGACCAGTCACCAGGAGAGAACCAGGTCAGTCACCAGGAGAGAACCAGACCAGTCACCAGGAGAGAACCAGACCAGTCAGCCAACATTTCAGAGATAGAGCTCACAAATCACAGGACTCCAGAGAGCTCAGATTTTCAATTGAACCGAGCAGGAGAGAGAGAGAGAGAGAGAGAGAGAGAGAGAAGGGGAGAGAGAGAGAGAGAGGGGGGAGGGGGGGGAGAGAGAAGGGGAGAGAGAGAAAAAGAGAGAGAGAGAGAAAGAGAGAGAGAGAGACCCTACTCCATGTGTCTGAAGTCATTTTGAAATGGAAATGGAAATCTCTTGTGAAGATCACGGTGGTTATTATGCAGTGGAAGAGGAAACCAGCTCTCTTCATTACGGCGGCAAAAATAGGAGGCGTAAACACGTGCCCCCCCCCCCCCTCCCACCCACCCCCAGTATCCAAAATATCAAAGCTCCGCAGTAATTATTATTTCAAGTCGTTGGGACTCAACCCTCTCCCCACTCCTCTGCGCAATTCCTCACAAAGAACTTCAAAGAGCTGCAGCTTTCCTTGTTATAAATCTGCTTTCCTTGTTATAAATCTGCTTTTCCTTTTATAAATCTGCTTTACTTGTTATAAATCTGCTTTCCTTGTTATAAATCTGCTTTCCTTGTTATGAATCTGCTTTTCCTTTTATAAATGTGCTTTTCTTCAGTTTAAACAAAAAGAGCTGAAACGAAACTGCAGGTCAGGAGAACAAACATAGAAGCTGAGGAACAGCCAATCACTGATCTAGGATCAGCTCCTCACCGGTCTGACACATCTGTCTATTTATTTAGAGCAGTGCTTCTCAACCAGGGGTCCATGGACCCCCTGTGGTCCTTGGCATAATTACAGGGGGTGTGTGGGAAAGGGTAATATTACAGTGTATATATATATACAGTATATATATACATATATATATATATTTTTTTTTTCAGCGTATTTTTGTGATATGTAACATATCTTTGAATAATACTATATAAGCCCATCAAATTTAACAAAAACTTACTTACTTACAGTAAGACATACTGTTTTAAAATGAACCAATAGGCTTATTTGCACACATTCACAACTCTCACATGACTCTCACACTGAGGCAACTCACTCATCCTTGAATTGCTATTCAAACAGATAGGAAAATCGATGCTATAAAATGTGTACAATTTTTTACTTTTTGTGGTGTGAAATTACTGGTTTTAACCTTTTTAGAAGTGATAGGCTTAGCAGAGGTGGTGGTGTAGCCATTTATGTTAGATCCTGTTTTACTGTTTCTGTTTTAGTCACTGTAACTATACCCTCATGTCTTGAATTTCTTGCTCTTAAATTTGAGAATGGGTCTAATAATTCTTTTGTTGTTGTTGGTGTCTATACACCCCCTTCTGCTGATGTCAGATCTATTGACTGTTTGGCCGATCTACTGTCTCGCTTTACCAACTCTGAAATCATAGTCATGGGAGATTTTAATATTGATTGGCTAACAAATGCTTCAGATTATTTTAAAGAGGTTATGTCGAGTCTTAATTTGGCCCAATTGATCAGTGTTCCTACTATGCCTAACTTAAAGAATCCCCTACAATCTTCACTCATTGACCTAATTTTCTATAACAGAGGAGATAAAATCCCTGAGAGTGGAGTTCTTGATCTGGATATTAATGACCACTGTCCCATTTGTATGTATTCGTGATACACATGTCAAAAGAACCCCTCCTCATAATCGAATTAAAAGAAACCTTAATAATTTTAATGAACAAGCCTTTCTTTGTGACCTTCACAACAGTGGTATCTATTCCACATGTACAATCCCTGATGTTGAACTAGCCTTAGAATTTTTTACTTCTACTTTTTTTATCAGTGGTAAATGAACACGCTTCCTTTAAAAGATACAGAGTAAAGAACAGATCTAGCCCCTGGTTTACCCCTGAATTGTCATCCTTATTTCTATCTAGTAATGCAGCTTGGTCCCTTGCTACACGTACAAATGAGGCCTCTCATTGGGCTGCCTTTAGAGTCCTTAGGAATAAATGAACGTCTCTTGTTAAAAAATCTAAGTCTGACTACTATTTGAATCTGGTCACTGATACCTACTCAAATCCCTCTAAATTTTGGAGGGTAATAAAACATAACAGTAGCAATTCCTCTTCCTCTACCTTCTGAGATTAAATTTGAGGTCTGTACTGTAAATACAGTAATCTAACAGATATCTGTTCTGCTTTTAATAGACACTTTGCTGCAGCTGGCCATATTTTTAAGGATATTTTTAAGGATGATGATGTTACTGATGATGTTAGCTTGCCTATTGTTGATCTGTCTATTGAGCAGGCTCACATGCCTACCCTTAATGTGGTTCCAAAATTCTCTTTTTATTCTGTATCCTCCAGAGTGGTACTTGATGCTCTCTTAGCCATTGATCCCAAGAAATCCACTGGTGAAGATAACATGGGTCCTTTTTTTCTCCAGCTATCCGCCCCTTTAATTGCTGAGCAATTAACCCATATTTTTAATCTGTCTGTCTTCTGGTGTTGTCACTCGAGTATGGACAACAGCACATGTTCTTCCTCTGCACAAGGGTAGTGACAAGAACAACCCTAATAATTATAGGCCAATATCTAGGTTATCTTGTTTGGCTAAGTCAGGCAGTTGTAAATTGCCAACTCAAGAATTTCCTTTCACACCACTCCCTTTTATCCTTGCATCAGTCTGGTTTTAGAGCTAACCATAGCACCATCTCTGCTGTTACTCTGGTTACTGACAATGTAGTTTCTGCCCTTGACAAAAGCAAACACTGTGCTGCCCTGTTTATTGATTTGTCCTTCAAAGGCCTTTGACACTGTCGATCATTCCCTACTGATTGAAAGGTGAGTTAGTATTGGCCTTGATGAAGGTACATGTAACTGGTTCAATAACTATTTATCTGACAGATTACAATGTGTGAAGTTAGGGGGGGGGGGTCCAGTCTGATCTTTTATCTATAACAAAAGGTGTTCATCAAGGGTCAATTTTAGGTCCGGTGCTCTTCACCATTTATATCAATAATATTGGACCCCTTGAGAATGATTGCCAATTTCATGTTTATGCGGATGATACTATTTTATATTGTGTTGCTGACTCTGTTGAATTAGCCATAGAAAAACTGCAACTTTCTTTTAAAGGACAATGCTCGTTTTTGACAACCTGGACCTTATTTATGACATATTATAAGACGTTTGACTCACCGAGATCACTTTGGTGTAGTTCGGAGGCATGTAGAAGAAATTTAAAATCCAGCGCGAGCCAGTATATCCATGTAATAGCGGTGGTGGGGGCACTGAGAATGCAGTTTCAAAAAATCTATTTTCTGCCACGAAACGGTTGTTTTCATCAATCTGTCTTTATGAATCGCTAGTTGTGCTTACATAGAGCGTAGGCCTGTTGTGGTTGTTCACGTGCCTCTGTAATATGATCTTTAGAAACGTCTTTCGAAACGAAATAGCTTCCCCACTTGCTCCAGCACGCATGTTCACAGCCTGCAATCGTTGCTCCAGCACGCTGTGTGGAGCAAGTGAGGAAGCTATTTCATGTCTAAAGACTTTTCTAAAGATCATATTACAGAGGCATGTGAAAAACCACAAAACTACACCAAAGTGATCTCGGTGAGTCAAACGTCTTATAATATGTCGTAAATAAGGTCCAGGTTGTCAAAAACGAGCATTGTCCTTTAATGCTATTCAAGATGCTTTTATTTCTCTTAAACTAGTTCTTAATGAGAACAAAACTAAATTAATGTTGTTCTCTAGAGCTAGAAATCCAAATAATGAAGTCAACGACGCAAATTCAGCCGAGACACGTACGTCACGGCCGGGGGGTCAGCAGAGGTTAATCAGTCACGCATGACGCAGCACCAGCTGACTGTAGCTGTCATAGCATTGGTCAGCTCACTAGAGCGCATGTATTTAAGCTGTCAAAACATGTCATTGTTCGCGCTTGCCTTACTGCTGGTTGTGCATTGCATGCTCGCTGCTTCCGCGTTCTCTGCGCTGGCGTCCGCTGCCATTCCTGCTGTTACTGCTATTTCTGCTATTACTGCTATTACTGCTATTCCTGCTGTTGCTCGTGTCTGCGCGCTCGCTGCTCCGCGTCTTGCTCGCGTTCCTTACTCGTATTGTGATTTGGTGCGTTTGCTGCCTGCTGCCCGCGGTGTCCTCACTGCTTCCGCGTTCTCTGCTCTTGCGTTCCTCTCTGCCCGCGTCGTCTCTCCGGTCCGTGGTTTGGGGGTCCGTTTAGTGGCGTCGTGGAGCGCCGGCTTCCGAGGCCGAGGTGCCCGTCCCTCTGTAGCACCGTCGTGCCATACTTGCGTATGGTTCGTTGCTCGCATAGCTTGCGTTGGAGTCCGTTTAAGCATTGCTACGCGCCGGTCACTGGGTTTCATTCATGAGCCGCTGATGTCGGAGGTTGTCCGTGCCTCGTCTGCCGCATTACTCAACTGTCGATGTGCGCCGGGTGCGTTCACCATTGAAATGTTTGCAGTTTCGGGCGTGGACGTGCTGTGTGGATTCTCTATGTATTTGGTTCATCTAAATCCTCCCCTCGCGGCTCGTTCGTGGATTCGCTGGCTGCATGGCAGGCTTACTGCTCGTTGCTAACTAGCTGGCGTTCGTCAAGGTTCCCGTGTTGCACGTCGGGGCGTCATTATGTTGGATTGCTAATACTTGCTCATGATTCATTATGTTAGATTGCTGATACTAGCTCATGATTCATTATGTTAGATTGCTAATACTAGCTCATGATTCATTATGTTAGATTGCTAATACTAGCTCATGATTCATTGTGTTGGATTGCTAATACTAGCTCGTGATTCATTTTGTTGGATTGCTAATACTAGCTCATGATTCATTATGTTAGATTGCTTATACTAGCTCATGATTCATTATGTTGGATTGCTAATACTAGCTCATGATTCATTATGTTGGATTGCTAATACTAGCTCATGATTCATTATGTTGGATTGCTAATACTAGCTCTTGTTTCATTATGTTAGATTGCTGATACTAGCTCATGATTCATTATGTTAGATTGCTAATACTAGCTCATGTTTCTAATACTAGCTCATGATTCTCGCGTTCAATTCATTGTTGCAGCCCGTGGGTTCCATCTGAACTGCTCTCTACTCACTAGCACCCATATTGCGAGTGCCGCCACGCAGCTAGCGTTAGCCATTCGGTGTGGCTAATGCTAGCTGTGTCCCCCTCAATCATTCTAAGCTTGTTATAGCGCATTTCATGCCCTGAGGCGGCACAATGCGCTTTCCTGAGGACATGGGAGGTGGGTATACGTCCCACCCCTACGTATTCTGGTAGGGACCTGACGTTGATCGCATCGAAATTGCTTCCGGAGCTACAAACAATATAAAGATAAATGATAAATAAATTAATGAATGTAAGTAATGAGATAAGGAACGATAAATATTATAATAATATTAAGGCTGTCTCGCCTGTCTGGTAGGCTGGCTTGTATGGCCGATTGCTTCGGCATGTCCAAACCTCGTTCGGGGACAACGACGGCGATGATGCCTTACCAATTATTGCAGTTTATTGGCTTTATAAATAGTTCGGGTCAGTAGCATCGGGCTACTGCATGGTTCCTTAGGGCAACGTACTGTAAATTGTGCATTGTCATCAATTGATACAAGCCATTATGCTCTGCAATCTGCTGCGTGTGCGCGACTATCCTGGCTGTTTGGTTTAACGCGGTGCTTATTCCTTCCACCATTTACGTTCGTCGCCTGCTCCTCCGCGGTGTTTGGGGCAGGGTTTACGGGCTTTTATTTCTAAATGTTAAAGGGATGTATGCTGCGCTGGTCACGCTTCAATGTCGGATGTGTCATTTTACGCTGCGTTGGGATCCTGCATTGCTCTTCGCATTTAGCCCTCTGCGTTATTTCAAAGACTAATCACCTGATTATAATGCTGCGTGCATGACATGATCGGTTTATCGACTGGACGATGGATAGGGTGTTATGCGCGACGTGCAGTTTCTCTATCGTCGCTAATATTTTGCGGGGCCCCTCAGTGGTCTAGGAAACGCTTCTCTTCTGCGTAACGGTGCACCGTGTATTTATCAACTATGATCGTTCGTACATTCCGTTCGTCAATAATTCATGCGCTGCTCGCATGGCTGTCCGGGCAGGGGGAAATTCTTTTCCACGCATCCTCGTCCCCGGCTCAACGATCGAATCGCAGACTCGCTTCCCTGTTTGATTTACAGAGTTCTGCAGACTGTGCCCGGCTGCGGGCGGCCCTGTCCGGCCTGGTCTGCCTCTTCAGCGGATGGTTCTGGACCAAGCGATGCCTCGTGCCCTACTGTATCCGCTGCCCGATGCATGAGAGCTGTTCTGGCCCGGACCGCATTGACCAATGCGACTGCATGGTCTCTTTTCGCTGCGTTCTGCTCCACATTTGATGAACCTTCGTGCCCGCTGGCGTTTCGGTTTCTCAGCATTTATTGTCTATCGTGTTGGATCCTGACGGCTGCGGCCTCGATCGGTCGAACGTGTCGTAGCAGGCGTACAAATTCGCATGCGCTGCCTGGACCCCTTCGTCGGCATACGAACGCTACCTGGGGCCCAGCTTCCACTACGTTCTGCTCCATATTCAATGTTATCGTCATGCCTGTGAATATTCAATCCTAGCGGCATTCATAGTTCATTGTGTCGTGTCTAGGCGGCTGCGGCCTCAGTCGGTTAAGAGTATTGTTGCAGGTGTTCATTCCACATGCGATGCCTGGACCCCTCCACCGTTTCTCTGCTGGGGAACCGATCCGTCCAGCTCCTCCTTAATGGCATCACGAAGAGCATCCCCAAGGCATGGATATACGTCTTCCCTTCACTCCTTCGCTCGTTCATCGGTTAATCGCACGGTTGAGGCAGGGGTGTTTTGGTGGTCACTCGTATTTAATGTTAGAAACAGTCATTCTCACAGCTTTCTATGGGTTCCTTAAGGTCGGTGAATATTCTACACGCACATTGTCATTCAACCCCGCGCACGACCTCACTCGGGCAGATGTCACGTTGCATGCGCTCTATTTCGTCCTGCACCTGAAGCATTCAAGGCGGACAGAGCTGGTGCCGGCGTGACCGTTTATTTATCAGGCAATAACACCTTGTTTTGTCCTCTGTCCTCCATGAGCTCCTACCTGACGAGCAGACCCCAGGCCGGTGAGGAGGAGCCCCTCTTCATAAGAGAGGCAAAGCCCATGACCGGAGCCTGGTTTGCCGCCAGACTCCGCGCCCTCTGCCAGGCGTGCGGGCTCCCACCGGTCCGGTACACTGCACACTCCCTCCGTATAGGAGCGGCAACCACCGCCGCCGCCATCGCCCCGGTGTCTACCCTGAAGTCCATGGGCCGATGGTCCTCGTCTGCTTATGGACGCTACCTACGGCCCGGAGTCCAGGACATTCTGGATGCCCAGAGAGCTATGAGTGGACTGTGACATTGGGTTGGGGCGGTACTGCGTATTCAGGCGGTCATGTGGCTGGTGCACTATTAAATGTTGTCTGGCTCATCAGTCAGAGCGCTCTCCGTCAACCCTTCTGCGCATGCGGGCCGCGGAGTTGCTGGTGTGTTCTTGGGGGGTAGTTTGCAGGTATTCCACCAGCGTCGGCCGGTGGATGCCAGAGTAGCCGCTAGCTGGTCTCTGTGGCTTTCCATGGCGGGCGCCATGGACGCAGAGACACGAGGCTGTATCTCCCGCGGAACCCACGAAGCGTCGGCCCGTGGGGACCAGGGACTATAATGTACAGCAGTCCTCCTGTGGCACTCTTTGACGGTCTTAGTGGGCTGAGTTACCTCCGAGCGTCTTCCCGATCGCGGCCCACTCTGATCGTCATTGAGGCAGGATGCCGTTCCCCCTTCCTGGCTCTCTGGGCCAAGGGCTTGGCCCAGAGGGGGGGAACACCTAGATTGCCTCCCCCTGCTAACGCGCTTTCCACGCCGGTGGAAGGCAGGGGGCCCCCCGGACAGAGCACACCGCCAAAAATTCATATGCATGTATTATGCCGCTTGTATAATAAATGTTCAAATTTGACAAGAGTGATCTCGTCTGAAATGAAGTCAACGACGCAAATTCAGCCGAGGCACGTACGTCACGGCCGGGGGGTCAGCAGAGGTTAATCAGTCACGCATGACGCAGCACCAGCTGACTGTAGCTGTCATAGCATTGGTCAGCTCACTAGAGCGCATGTATTTAAGCTGTCAAAACATGTCATTGTTCGCGCTTGCCTTACTGCTGGTTGTGCATTGCATGCTCGCCCCACCTCCTCCCCTGCTCCTCCTGCGTATGTCGATGTCGTCTGTTGTCATCGTTGCTCTCTGTCCGGGGTAGTTTGCAGGTATTCCACCAGCGTCGGCCGGTGGATGCCAGAGTAGCCGCTAGCTGGTCTCTGTGGCTTTCCATGGCGGGCGCCATGGACGCAGAGACACGAGGCTGTATCTCCCGCGGAACCCACGAAGCGTCGGCCCGTGGGGACCAGGGACTATAATGTACAGCAGTCCTCCTGTGGCACTCTTTGACGGTCTTAGTGGGCTGAGTTACCTCCGAGCGTCTTCCCGATCGCGGCCCACTCTGATCGTCATTGAGGCAGGATGCCGTTCCCCCTTCCTGGCTCTCTGGGCCAAGGGCTTGGCCCAGAGGGGGGAACACCTAGATTGCCTCCCCCTGCTAACGCGCTTTCCACGCCGGTGGAAGGCAGGGGGCCCCCCGGACAGAGCACACCGCCAAAAATTCATATGCATGTATTATGCCGCTTGTATAATAAATGTTCAAATTTGACAAGAGTGATCTCGTCTGAATTAATAGTTTGCATATTACTGCGGCAAATGGATCTGTAATTGAGAGAGTTTCAGAATATAAGTATCTTGGCATCTGGCTGGATGATAGACGTTTAAATGTCATATTGATAATTTGGTTATGAAGCTTCATCAGAAAATTGGGTACTTATATAGGAACAAATCTAGCTTCCCTATGATCTGTAGGAAAATGATTATTGAAGCTGTATTTTTATCTGTCCTAGAT
>NC_140242.1:11003917-11073917 GCF_949987555.1 Borostomias antarcticus
GGCCAGGCCTCGCGTGGACCACCTCCCTCTGATGGATGGGTGTGTGTGTGTGTGTGTATTTCTGCAATGTATTTTGCAATGTATTTTTGAATATGCAGACCTAAATAAAGAATTCAAATGTGTGTGAGTACTGTACTGTATTTGTGTGTGTGAGAGAGAGAGAGAGAGAGAGAGAGAGAGAGAGAAAGAGAGAAAGAGAGAAAGAGAGCAAGAGAGCAAGAGAGAGAAACAGAGAGAGAGAGACAGAGAGAAAGAGAGAAAGAGATAGAGAGAGAGAGAGAGAGAGAGAGAGAAAGAGAGTGAGAGATAAAGAGACAGAGAGAGAGAGAGACAGAGAGAGAGAGAGAGAGAGAGAAAGAGAGTGAGAGATAAAGAGACAGAGAGAGAGAAAGAGAGTGAGAGATAAAGAGAAAGAGAGAGAGAGAGAGCTAACTTACCCACATTGCAGAGGAGCAGGACCTTCCATGACCTCTCACCCCGGGGAAGTGGAAACATACAGACCCACTGGATCCTCCCCTTCTGAGCTCAGCACAATACAAGCTCTCATCCAGGGGCCCTGCAGTCCAGGGGAGGGAGAGAGGGAGGGAGAGGGAGGGAGAGAGGGAGGGAGGGAGAGGGAGGGAGAGAGGGAGAGGGAGAGGGAGGGAGAGAGGGAGGGATGGAGGGAGGACGAGAAAAAGGGATGGAGAGGCCAGGAGAGAGAGGTTGGGAGAGTGGGCGGAAGGGAGAGAAGAGCAAGGGGGACGGACGGACCGGGGGAGGTTCATGGAGCTGCTCCCCCTCAGCTTGGGACGGCCAGGACAGCTGGACTCAGACAGCCTTTAGTCCCCGGTGTGTGTCGTAACGAACGGCAGCGGGCCGGACGTCAACGGCCGCACACCGGCACCCCTGGAGGCCGACGACCCCGCGACCCCCTTGACCTCGCTCACCACAACCCCAACGCGGGGAGGGACGACAGCGCGGTTAGCGTTGACCCCTTGACCCCTCCCCTCAGGGTACACAGCCGGGTTCTCGGGCCTGAACAAGGGTGAGGGGGTCGTCGGTTCTGCGTTTGCAAATAAGGTCTGGTTAGAAGGAGATGAAGCCATTTAAAGTAACAGATGAATTCTGGAATTTTGATTGCATAACGGCGGTTGGACAGATCTTCTGGGTTTAAACTTGTAAGAACTATTCTGTCGGTTTTCAATACGGCCAAGCCAGCTGGATCGTGCACAGTTGGAAGTATTCGAAATATTAAAATAGTATTTGAGCGTCTGGGTCTGTTTGCTACCCTGACCTCTGACCCAGACCTGTCTGTCTGGTCTGGCCAGTCAGTCTCCCTGGTCGCTGGGTGTACTCATGCTCTCTAATGAGACTGGGAACCAGACGATGTCCACACACACACATACACTTACACACCCGCATCCACACACACACCCCCGCACACACACACACCTGCGCACACACACACACTCACAGACGCATGTGCGCGATCACACTCACACTCAAACAAACACACACACACACACACTCAAACACGTGCACACACTCAAACTCAAACAAACACACACACAATCACACTCAAACATACACACACACTCACATATACTGTACACGCACACACATTCCTCAGGTTTTAACGAGAGGAGACGAGTGTGTCTTGGTCTGTGAGCTAATAGCTCCTTCATTAACCAGATCGTGAACCTGCTCAGGAAGCTGGCAGGCCTGTTTATTAGGCCTGGTTTCATGCAGGCCTAACCGGGGCACCTTTAATAGGACCCGACAGGGAATGGAGGAGGAACAAGGTAGGTTTCCATCTTCCGGTCTGTCCCTGTCCTCTCCGGGGCTGGAGGAATCTTCCGGTCTGTCCCTGTCCTCTCCAGGGCTGGAGTAATCTTCCGGTCTGTCCCTGTCCTCTCTGGGGCTGGAGGAATCTTCCGGTCTGTCCCTGTCCTCTCTGGGGCTGGAGGAATCTTCCGGTCTGTCCCTGTCCTCTCCGGGGCTGGAGGAATCTTCCGGTCTGTCCCTGTCCTCTCCGGGGCTGGAGGAATCTTCCGGTGTTTCCCTGTGGCTCAGGAGGTAGAGCGGGTCGTCTGCAGTTCCTTTCATCAGCTTTCAATACCATTCAACCTACAGTAGCATTCTAGCTGATATACTGGAGACAGAATTCTCACTGGAAGCCATCAAACTCCTTCATCATCATCAAGCCATCAGACTCCTTAATAAGTAATGAAATATGTTCTCTTCCTCTGGGGCTAGGGCTAGGCTTAGGGTTAGGGCTAGGCTACAATGTCCAGCTAGTCTGAACGTTCTTATATATGATGCCACCTAAATGTTGATGATGTTTTCTTGTTCCTTTTCTTTTTAGTTAGCCTTTATTGTACTATCTGTGTGAATGCATGTATGCATGATGCCTTGCGTGATGTGTTCTCGCTGCACACCAGTTTCCCTAAGGGGACAATAAAACCTCTAACTAACTAACTCTGCTGCTCCTCTTCCTGTTACTCCCACACCAACCCCCCTCCCCTGGAAAGATCTCGCACCGACCCCCCTCCCCTGGAAAGATCTTGCACCGACCCCCCTCCCCTGGATAGATCTCACACCGACCCCCCTCCCCTGGAAAGATCTCGCACCGACCCCCCTCCCCTGGAAAGATCTCGCACCGACCCCCCTCCCCTGGATAGATCTCACACCGACCCCCCTCCCTTGGAAATAATGAATGACAGGTGTCAGTCAGGAGTGCTTTATCTTTTGTCCTGATGATGATACAGACAAACATTTTCTCTCTGTGAATTACATTGGAAAGTGCAGAGGAAGCCCCCCCCCCCAAAAATAAAATAATCACAGTGATGCAATGCAGTGTCTGTCTCCATCACTGTCCAGAGAGACACCACCACCCAGGTAGATGGATGGATGGATGGATGGATGGATGGATGGATGGATGGATGGATGGATGGCTGGATGGATGGATGAGTGGATGGATGGATGGATGGATGGATGGATGGATGGATGGATGGATGGATGGATGGATGGATGGATGGATGAGTGGATGGATGGATGGATGGATGGATGGATGGATGGATGGATGGATGGATGGATGGGTGGATGGATGGATGGATGGATGGATGGATGGATGGATGGATGGGTGGGTGGGTGGATGGATGGATAGGTACTGTATTCATTCCCGAGGGGAAATAGTTGTTTGACAGCGGTAGGGACAACAAAAAGGCACAATCAGGGATTCATTTACAGTTGGCTCACAGAATATACATTCAAAATATACAAAGAATATAAAACAATTGTGTCCCAGCTGTCCCTGCCAAAAGAACCAGAGACACAGAGCAGGGAGGACACATGGCTTCTCCTCATGAGGCTTTCATTTCTCTCTCTCTCTCTCTCTCTCTCTCTCTCTCTCTCTCTATGGCCAAGTAGGTTTTCACACATGAGGAATGTTCTTAGGTCTGTTGGTGCATAATAATAAACAGAGTGCATTTAAATGGATTGTTCACTCATAATATACTGTACACAGTATGGACAAAAGTATTGGGACAACTACTGTACACCTTCAACCTACAGGAGCTTTTATGACATCCCATTCTAAATGCATAGGCATTAGTATGGAGTTGGTCCCCCCTTAACAGCTATAACAGCTATAACTCTTCTGGGAAGACTTTCTACAAGATTTTGGAGTGTGTCTGTGGGAATTTTTGCCCATTCATCCAGAAAAGCATTTGTGTGGTCAGACACTGATGTTGGACGAGAGGGCCTAGCTCGCATCCCCGTTCTAATTCATCCCAAAGGTGTTCGATGGGGTTGAGGTCAGGGCTCTGTGCGGGCCAGTCAAGTTCTCCCACACCAACCTCACCCAACCATGCCTTTATGGACCTTGGAACAGAAAAGGGCCTTCCCAAAACTGTTCCCACAAAGTTGGAAGCATAGAATTGTCCAAAATGTCTTTGTATGCTGAAGCATTAAAATTTCTCTTCATTGGAACTAAGCCCAGAAAAACAACCCCAGACCATTATCCCTCATCCACCAAACTTTAAAGAATCAGGCAGGTAACGTTCTCCTGGCATTCGGCTAACCCAGACATGTCCATCAGATAGAGAAGCGTGATTCATCACTCCACAGAACACGTTTCCACTGCTCCAGTTCAGTGGCGGCGTGCTTTACACCACTCCATCCGACGCTTGGCATTGTGCTTGGTGATGAAAGGCCTTCTCGTCCAACATCAGTGTCTGACCTCACAAATGAATGGGCAACGATTCCCACAGACACACTCCAAAATCTTGTAGAAAGCCTTCCCAGAAGAGTGGAAGCTGTTATAGTTGCAAAGTGGGGACCAACTCCATATTATTGCACTCCATATTGTTATAAAAGCTCCTGCAGGTGTAATGTGTAGATGTCCAAATACTTTTGTCCATATAGTGTGTGTGTGTGTGTATATATATATAGGCATACAATGTGACAAAAGAGTGTCCTCCCAAATTGTCAGCAATAAATATAATTGAAGGTAATGAATAGCTCCATGTATTTTGAGTGAATTACATCTTTCATCTTTACAGGCATCTGACCACCATGGAGAGAGGGGGCCTGGTCAGGGGGATACAATCACCCACCACCAGAAATAGTCTCTTAAACACCAAGTCATGCTCTTAATCACATTTCTGCACGTTATCTACTAAATTAGCTGGCTAAACTTTTCACTTCCTTCTTGGACAAACCCCTGCACTGTACAAGTGGTGTGTTCACACACATGCACACACACACACACACACACTGGTCAGTCTTATTCTACTTGCCTTATTTTCTCTGTGGAAGATCCAGTGTAGAGTTACAGAGTTCTCTTGAAAGAACGTTATTTTAGGAATTCGGCAGCCACCTACGACATCTGAAATTAATTGTCCAGAGAGGAGGAGGAGGGGGAAAATGTGTATTTTCAAAGAAGCGAACTGCTGCTGGAGGTGGTGGCGTACTTCTGCAATAAGACAAGCCATATTTTTTACAATAGGAATGAAATTCTGGGGCTTGGAAAATATTGTAAAAAGAGAAGAGCTACAACTCTAATTGTAGTAACAGAGCCTCAGAATGGTGTGCTTATGATTTCCTGGAAATGATGTCACACTGTGTGTTAACCCGAGTGCGAGTTAGTCCAGCCCGGGTAACCAGAGTGTGAGTGGGTCCGGGCCATGGTAACCGTGGTAGCCCGAGTAGGAGTGGATCCGGGCCATGGTATCCGTGGGAACCCGAGTGTGAATGCGTCCAGCCGGGCTGTGGTAGCCATGGTAACCCAAGTGTGAGTGGGTCCCGGGCCGTGGTAGTCATGGTAACCCGAGTGTGAGTGGACCCGGGCCATGATAACCATGGTAACCCGAGTGTACTGTAAGTGATTCTGGCCTGGGCCCTGGTAACCATGGTAGCCCGAGTGTGAGTGGGTTTCAGGCTGTGGTAACCATGGTAATCTGAGTGCAGAGGACGGGCTGGTTCTGCTGGGGCCTGGCTGGTGTTGGCATAGGAGACCACTAGAGCTACTGTAGCCTGGCAGCAAGACTTCCTCGCAAAAAAAACAACATTTAAAATACATTTTGCAATACAGTCTGAACAATTTCAGTGGGCGGGAGTACTTGCCTTGACAGACTACTCCTTCAGCCAATCAGTGAAGAAAAACTTTTGCCAAATCCAGTCAGAAGAATGGCGAAAATGTCTTTTCCTCTGAGAAACTCTGCTAGTGCATACTCTGTTATTGTTTAATTGTTGTTGAGTCTATTTCTTCTATAGGACTTATGGCTGTGTTTATTCTACTAACGTTAACGTTACCACTCTTTGCTTCGGGGGTTTTGCCAGCGGCCTGTATTTCATTTTCACACATCAACTACAGGAACCAATCAGTGGCTGCCTCCCCACCGGGGGACACACAACAGCAATAAGAACAGTCCTTTGGCCCAGTTAGAATATAATTTCTGGAAATGGATGTGAATGAGTCCAGACTGATCCGTGGAGAGCAGAATGTGATCAGGATGGCGAGGCCAGGCTACTGTACAGTACATGTAGACAGTAACACCTTGCCTGCTGTATGCAGAGTATTAGTGTGTGTGTGTGTGTGTGTGAGACATGGAGTGAAAGTGTGTGTGTAGCCAGTGTGGAGAGAGAGCTAGAGGCAGGGCTGATGTGCAGCCTCTCACTTAACTGGTCAAGGTCAGTTCTGGTAGCAGCCTTGACAGCAGACGAAGCCCTTGAAGAGAGAGAGAGAGTGGTCTGGCCCAGGGGGGGGAGGGGGGGGGGGGGGTTGGGTGGGGAGTGATCACTCTATTGGCATGGGGTGAGCTCCATATCCACAGCCCCCCCCCCCCCTCCCCAGCCACAGGAATGGGCCGATCCATCCCACGGTTAATCCTGGGTCCAGGCGGGCTAGAGAGAGCCAGGCCCACTCTGGACACGGGCGTACAGCATGGGGGGCCTGGCGTCCATCTTTGCACAGCGGCTGGGGTTTGGTACCGACACCATCCAGGGGAACCAAAGACCTGGACCTCAACAGAGCCTTCACATGTACCCCCCAGGCCCCCTCCTCCTCACCGTAACAACGCTAGCTTTGACCAACAGACAGGATGTACAGCGTCTAAACGTCATCTCATCAGTCTCTATGAGCAGCTACTCTAAGGACGGGGGGGAGGGGGGGGGTGGAGTTAAAACGACCAATGACACGATGCGGTCATTATCCTTCTCACATGATCAGCAACATACAGTATTTTGAACGAGTGTTGAGTCAGGATTGGTTGAGGAGTGGATACTCATTCATGTCCTGTTCCTGAAAGGAAGGTGTGGTTCTGTACAATGGGTCCTGTGTGTGTGTGTGTGTGTGACATAGTTCTGCTCTTTTGATATTAATAACTCCATACAAATATTGTATCAATAGGGGCCTGCCCCGGCCTGGCCAGCCGGTGAATGGGGGTCTTTCTAGCTGGCCCTCCGTCCGCGCTCTCGGGCTGAATAGAGGGAGTGTTCAAGGGGGCCCTGGCCCTGGAAGAACCTGTCCCCAAGAACTGCCAACACAGTGCCGGGCACCAATTAAGCAGTGTTTCATAACGGATAGTCTGCCTCAAACACAATGTGTGGGTACTGTCCAGTCAGTCCACCCTCACAGTGAAAACACTGCTTGCCAATGGTCTCCTCATGCTGCCCCCAGGAAAAAAAAGAAGGGGTTTCTGTAGTTCGACTGGGGTTGCTTGTTTTTGCCAGATCCGGTAGCTTTCAATAACCTCTCTTTCTCTCTCCACCCCCAGGGCATGGTGGCTACCACAGCTATGCAGTAGAACACTGATAACCCCCTGGGACCCCGAGTGGGCAACAGGACATTCCACAGCCCCCCCCCCCCAGTAGAGACAGGGGTACACAGTTCTGCCCCCCCCCCCCTCCCACCAGTATAGACAGGGGTACACAGTATTGCCCCCCCCCCCCCCCTCAATTGTCTCCGGGGGCAGCCTGGCTGGACGGTTGTTCCCCAGCCCACGCAGAGCTGGAGTGATGACCCCGCCTGCACGGGGGAGCTGTTAGGGCAGGAGCCTGGAGATGGCTATATATCCAGGCACACCTCCAGGAGCCATGTCACGGTTTCGTCATCCAAAACCGTCAGGCCCTGCGTTCCGTTGGTCTGCGGTTTGTTCCTCGGTGCCACACTCTCACGCCGCACAGGATACCAAGCCCCATCTGCGCATCGATGAGAAGAAGCGCCCGACGCCGGTCCGGAGGCGGTTAAGCCTCACCCACGCTGGTCCGGGTAAGTCCATCCCAGGAGGGGAAGGACCGGCGGCCGGGATGAAATCAGTCTGGAGGTGTTCGCCTCCCACTCCGCACGCCAGGTGTGGTCCACCCATCGTGCCTCGCTGATGTTAAGATCTCTGCATTGCTGCAGTATTTAACATAAAAATGCTATTGCAGTGTACTTATTATTTTCATTCTTTAAAAGTCACCAGAATGCAGGAAACAAAGTCTCTGAAACGATTTTTTTGGGGGGGAAGGACCCCCAGACTTCCCTGCTTTTGTTTATAATCCTACCCATTAATCTCAAGGTTGGCAAGTATGAGCATAACCCCCAACATGGTCTTAGACCAAATACAATTTTATTTCATGGTTTGGGGGAGGGTCCCCAAAAACCTTGGGCCGGCCCTGCTCTGGAATGTGCTCTCTAGGTGATTTTATAAATATCCCAGGTTTTAAAATGCAGAATTACATCTCTGTGCAAAAGAAAAAACAAACCTCCTAAAGACGTTAAGAGCTTGCAAAACAGGTTTAGACATGGAATTCAAAATCAACTTCCAAACCAAGACCATTTCTCAGTTCCTGAGTTTCCTTCTTTTAAAAAAAAAAAAATCACAAATCCCTCCCATGTTTTTCAAACCCTCAAGCCACCTTTTTAGAAAATTCTTTGGGCCTCTGAAGGACTGAATGAGAGAGAGAGAGAGAGAGAGAGAGAGAGAGAAAGAGTGTGAAAGAGGAGAGCCAGGAAAAAGGCCCCAGCAGTGTAAACCCAGACCACAGTCAAAGCCCTCGCCCCCTCTGCGCCCGGGTTCAGCGGAGAGCGCCAGTCCATCTTGAAGCCATCGCCAGGCGGGCTGATAAATCACCACCTGCAGGGCGCCACCCGGAGACGCCAGCGATGAGGGTCAGCGCCGCCAGGTTAGACAAACACACCCCTGCTCCCAGAAAGCCCCTCTCCAGGTCATGCTACACCACATACAGGAGCACATGGACCACACCTCCCTGCACAACCCACAAGCCCTCCCATGAAGGAAGGGCGCCAGTTATCTTAATTACACCTATCCAGCAAATTCTGCTGAATTAAGCTGGACACATCCATCACACAGACCAGCAACGAGAGAGAGAGAGAGAAGACAGGGAGATCGAGAGAGTACAGGGAGAGGGGAATCGAGAGAGTGAGAGAGAGAGAACAGCTAAGGTAAGGGGGATGGTGGGAAGAATAAAGTGGTGTAGTGGGTATATGTGAGGATGATGTCGGGAGGTGAGAGGGTGAGGGTGTAGTGGGTATATGTGAGGGTGGTGTTGGTAGGTGAGAGGGTGTAGTGGGTATATGTGAGGGTGGTGTCGGTAGGTGAGAGGGTGAGGGGCGGGGCCTCGTGGCGGAGGGGAGGAACTGTTAAAACTCGATCTCCTCACCCCCTGACCTCACTCTGCTCCGAGAGGAAAAACAGCTGTGGGCCGCACACTCCAGCTCCCGAACCACACCTCCAGGGACAGACGGACACACACAAACAAACCATAGCACGTGCATCCACACCCACACCCACACACACACACGAACCATACAGTAGAGCGCCAGCATGCACACAAGACAGAAACCATAGCGCGCAAATGCACGCACGCACGCACGCACACAGATATGTATGCATTGCTCTTAAGCAACTAGCAGCAGTGTTATGTTTATCGTGGCTCAAAAATATATGAAGACGACCTTGTAGAAGTATGGGTTCTTAGGGTTAGGGTTGGAGAGAAAAAATGTCCAGGATAGAATGCAGCTGATTGGAAATGCCAGTTGCATGGCCAGTTCACCACCGTTTAGAGAAGCCTCTGGAAACTCAGTTAAAACCCTGCCTCCATCTTGTAGAAGCCTTGCGTTTAACCGGAATGTGCCCGTCCACATTTGACGTTAGCCCAACCAGTAGCTTTTGGGGAAAGGTCAATCCATTCTACAGACTCACTCACCACAAGGCTGCTCTGGTCTTTAAACATGCCACTGAGTCACACGCCAGCTCGATTGCATCATTGTTTTGGACAGTAGCGGTTAAAAGTTTAATCAGAGCGAGTTCACAGCGAGCCAGTTTTTAAACAGTCTTTTCTTTTTCCACATTCACTTCAATACATGTCGCAGCACATTTCTTTTTCTGCTTTGTGGTGAGAGCCTGACGATCAGGTCAGTATAGAGACACTGGTATAATAGAACAAAAACTAAAAAACATCCATGTACATTTATTCTGTATTTATATAAACAAAGAAAAGCTACAAGTTAACATTTCTGTGTTTAGTGTGTATGTTTATGTGGTCGCGGAGACCTGGCAGAGTCTTAAAGCCAGGACAGGCGCTGTGCCACACATCTATACAGTAGGTCCACGTCGGCCAGTTACAGTAGTGAGGCGGCTCCCAACGCACCATGAAAACCATGTATTTATGGCGTGAACAGCGCCCTCTGGTGGAGAGTTGCGGTCCTGCGCGCCTCTCCACCTCAGCTCTTCCTCTGATCTCTGCCGGTCTTCAGGGACTCCAGCAGGCTCTTGATCCTCTCGCTGGCCGGCTCCGTCTTCCTCTTCCTGCGACCCTTGACCCCGGCCACCTGTGAGAGGGAGGGCAGCAGCAGGGCGGCCAGGCCCCAGGGGGCGTGTCCCCCAGACGTCCCCGTCCCCTGGTTGGGCGTTTTGAAATCGTGGTGCTGCAGGATCCAGGCGCTCTCTTGACACAGCGCCACGAAGCGATCCAGCTGAGTGCCGTTGACGTTCTTGCTCACGTTCAGAGTCGGCTCAAAGGGGTTCTGGATGTGCAGGGGGGACACCTCAGGCTTGTTCTGCTCTTTGCCCTGGAGGGAGACACGCACACACGCACATGCACACACACACACGCACACACGTGAATGGGTCCGTCCATCTTATTGGTCATGCTCAGAGGACTTCTGCCCTCACCTGAACACATAACATTCACCCTAACCCTCACCATACATCTGAACACATAACATTCACCCTCACCCTCACCCTCACCATACATCTGAACACATAACATTCACCCTAACCCTCGCCATACATCTGAACACATAACATTCACTCTAACCCTCGCCACACACCTGAACACATCATCACATTAACCCTAACCCTCACCATATGTCTGACAACATAACATTCACCGCACCTCCCTCATACATCTGAAAACATCCATCATAACATCCGGAAAGCAGTGGAATTCAACAGAGAAAAGAGGGTGAGAGAGACACTACAGCCTGGGCCACTACCTGATCCTGTGAGAGACGGCCCAAACTACCTCTGTCCTATACTACACTAGTGTACTATACTAGCCCTGTCACCCGGACTATGAAGGCGGGCCCCGGCTGGTTCTGAGGCCCTGGGAGGAGCTGCGCTCCTGCAGTCCTTGGGTCCGGTGTGAGGCCGGCCTCTATAAAAGGCCAGGGGAGATTAGAGCCGGGACAGAATCAGTCAGACGAGCATAAAGCCATCAGCCTGGAGGAGCGGAGCGACAGGGGAGACGCAGTGCCCACTAAAGATGACTGATGCCCGTGTCCCCTCTTCTGTACGGCCGTAGGGCAGGGGCCAGGGCCTTCCTCCCCCGGCCACGGCAGCCTTGACCCTGGGTCAGTGTCTTACTACGGCTCCGGGCTCGCCAAGGCCTAGGGGGACCTCATTTTGCTATAAACAACACACACTCCCTGTAGCTGAAGACGAGTGGGGCAGACGACACGCAGCGTGACAGATAGCGCTGTGCGGCCCTCATCCACATGAATTAACAAACAGGCCTCTAAATGGGATCAGCGTGACTGTTTGTGCTGAGCTGGATAAAGCTGTAATTGTAATGGTAGCGTGAGGGTGGGGCCACACATCCATCACACAGTAACCCTGACAGCTGTGGTCACGTCTCTGTGTGTGTGTGTGTGGGGGGGGGGGGGAGGGGGGGCTCATCTGGCTCTCAGCCCTGGGATTGCACTGGGGGTCTGTGTGTGTGTGTGTGCGCGTGCGTGCGTGTGGGATAGAGAGAGAATTGTGTGTGTTTGTTTGTTTGTGTGTGTGTGTGAGAGAGAGAGAGAGAGAGAGAGAGAGAGAGAGAGAGAGAGAGAAAGAGAGAGTGTGTGTTGTGTGTGTGTGTGTGTGGAGCATTGATCATGTGGAGCTAGCTGTGTGTGTGTGTGTGTGTGTGTGTGTGAGGGAGAGAGTGTGTGTGTGTGTGTGTGTGTGGAGCGCTGATCACGGTGAGCTCGCTGTGTGTGTGTGCACGTATGTGTGCGCGCGTGTGTGCGCGCGCGTGAGTTTTGCTGAATATAACAGACTGACAGTAAAGTAGTTGTACTGCTGGCTGACAGGATTCGGGGTCGTTTCCAGCAGTCATCAGTTTGCTGCATTCCACCACATAACAGCTATTAACCCCTGGGGACTGGGAGAGTCTGAGCAGAAACACATGGCCATAACCTAACACACTTAAGTTAGATCGTTGCATAGGAAATGTGTGTGTTTGTCTCACCTTCCTGATGTTTACAGACTTCGTCTTGAAAGCGAAGGTACCGTAGAACTCAAAGAACTCCTGAAGCAGTTGCTCTGGGAGGAATAAAAACTCAGGTCAGCACTATGACATTCACACCTACGAATCACGTGCCCTGCTCCAGCATAATCAGGAATGTCGTCCCCCTCAGTCATTAAGAGAAAATGTCATTTATTTGTCAGGGACAGTGAGTGTTTCATTAAAGAAATATACCAGAATTAGCCAAGAAGGCTAGTTTTCATCTGTAGTCCCTGGACTAGAATTTAATACAATTATTATTGAACTGAAGTTTTCACATTTTACATTACATTTTCCAAGAGCAGCGAATGGCCTTCATTGATATGCCTAGATTGTGACATATGTAAGTCAAATCAAATCAAACGTTATTTATATTGCACGTTTCATTGGTGTAGGCCAGCTGTTGTGTGTCCAGCCCACCTAGTGACTCTGTGTTGCTCAGCAGCTGCACCTGGCTGAGGTCCCTGACGAACGTGCAGTCGTTTCCGTCGATAGCGCTCCGGTCCTCGGGGCCTGGTAGGAGACAGGGAGGGAGTGTGGACACCAGCTAAATGACCGTGCTCTGGAACAGCCTGCCCACTGAACTCAAAATGGCCACAAGGTTAACCACCTTCAAGGCATCCATACGCAAGTGGTTATTCACTCAGGGCCAGAGCAATGGTTAGAGGATTCCTGTATCTGCTATATGTCATTTTGTAATTGTCATTTGTTATTTATGTATGTATGTTTTTCTTTTTCTTTTTTATTGCTGCCTTGTGCCCGATCAGCAGGTGCTGCACACAACGATGCCTGCCATGTAAGAGGACCACAATGGAAATAAGCCGTCAGGCTTTATTGTGTATTTAATCGTCGTCAGAATGGTTTTAATGGATGTACTGTTGCCTATGCACTTTATATGTATTTTGAACGTTCTTGCAAATAAAATCAATCAATCAATCAACCGGCTGGATGTCCAGGACACCCATAAACAACACACAGACGGATGGAGTCAGTTAGAGAGAGAGATGATAGGAGAGAGTTGGGGGATAAAAATCAATAAAAAAATAAAGAGAAAGTGAGAGAGAGACCAAAAGAGAGAGAGAGAGAAAGAGAGAGAGAGAAAGAGAGAGACCGAAAGAGAGAGACAGAAAGAGAGACAGAAAGAGAGAGAGAGAGAAACAGAAGAGATGATAGGAGAGAGGAGAGAGAGATGATAGGAGAAAGAGAGAGAGAGAGAGAGAGAGAGAGAGAGAGAGGTTGTGGCCTGTGTCTCTCTCTGGAGCTACTTGGCGCTTCATCAGAGCCCCTGGCTCCAGTCTCCTTGACCGTGTCAGAGTGGGGTCACACCAGGGGGCTGGGGCTCTTTAAACGGATGCCCTGTGGAACGTGTGTGTATGTGTGTGTGTCTCCGTGGGGGAGGGAGGAGTGTGTGTGTGTGGCGGAGGGGAAAGGAGAGTCGAGGGGGGGTCAGTGCCCCTGTCAGAGTGACGGGGTCTTTATTGTGCAGTAAGCACTACGTGTGATAGTGTCTGGGATAGGAGTGGAATAGACTGTTCTTGGAAGGCAATTATCTATGAGTCAAGGTGACAGGGGGGTGGGGGTGGGGGTGCAGTCACAGCAGTAGTACCAGTACTGGACTCAGAGAAGCATAAGGCGCACACACACTCAAGCCCTCAGTTGATCGATACAACAGGACTCTTGACATTTTCAATTAGACAGAAAAATATCAGACGAAATCAACAGATGAACTGAGATCGTCCGTTGCTACGTTCTTCCGTTGAAGTCAATCAACAGAGTCAATCAGTTTGATTCAATATCAACACTGATTTGTCAAAGACAGTTATCGTTGCTGCCTATCTACCTGCTACTGTAGTAGGTCAGCTGACTGATACACCTGTCAGATCTATCAGTAGGCTAGCTGTCCATCCACCAGGTTTATCAGCAGGCTAACTAATAGACTGGTCTACCTGACAGGTCTATCTAGCTAGTAGCCTGGTCTACCTGCTAGGTCTCTGAGGTGGTCTACCTGCTAGGTCTCTGAGGTGGTCTAGCTAGTAGCCTGGTCTACCTGCTAGGTCTCTGAGGTGGTCTACCTGCTAGGTCTCTGAGGTGGTCTAGCTAGTAGCCTGGTCTACCTGCTAGATCTCTGAGGTGGTCTAGCTAGTAGCCTGGTCCAGCTGCTAGATCTCTGAGGTGGTATAGCAAGTAGACTGGTCTAATTAGTAGCCTGGTCTACCTGCTAGGTCTCTGAGGTGGTCCAGGGTGGGCAGAATTGGCGGGCTCCGCCTCTGGAGGAAGAACAGCACCATGACGGTGAGGGAGAAGTTGGTGACCCAGGCTCCGGGAATGCTGCTGGTGACACCATGGGCCCTGGCCCAGCACCGGACGCTGAACACCAGGCAGCGCACTCTGTGGTCCAGGTGCCCGTACAGGAACAGCAGCTCGGAGCTCGTCATCGCCACCCTGTGGACAAACAGAGGTATGGCAGGCTGGTTGGTCAGGAGAATGATGACTCAGAACTCTTTCTTCTCCCTCGAGGCGAGAGTGAGATTAGCGAGAGTGAGATTAGTCCATCTGGCTGTGTTGAAGTAGACTCACGAGTCAGTCTCTAAATGCCGCGCTCAGCTAGAGACTGAAGTCATTTTTCCCAGGTTTCGTTGCCAAAAGTGGAAGCAATGAGACTGAAATAAGCCTGCATTGCAGAACCAATCAAGCGTCTTTAGGACGGCCCTTCCTAATGTTTTGTTTTGATTCTCCACTCCAGTTACTTGGAGGACATCATTTCCTCCTATTGGAGATGTAGGCAGTGGCTCTGATGGTAGTGTCTGTTTTCAGTGCTGTTCTAGCGACGATTTTCTATAGCGAGATCTCCAAAGTTTGGCATCGCAAGAGGTAGCAGAATCCTCAATGAGGCAGAGAGACGGGATGAAACTGAAGAGTGTTTCCTTGATTCAGTCCAATTCATATTTGTTTCCTATACAAATATGAATTGGAAGAGATAAAAGACTCACACCTGAGGACAACTACATTTTCTGGATTCAATGAATCAAGCATGTAAGATAATGCAAAGAGAAAACCAACCACCAACCCATATTCCCATATTCTGTATTTACTATCACCAGTAGAGGGCAACCTTTAGCTGTCCATTACTCCCAAACGAACTCCCTTCAAAACATTCCTTCCCCACCTTAAGATTATCGCTGATCTAACATGCCTGGATGGGTGAAAGCCTGCATGTGCTTCTCTAGCTGCTTCCTATCCAGCCATATCAGATCAGTGCTTTTTCACAGGAAAGGGAGACGGCTTCATCTTAAGACTTTTCAAACAGGGCCCTAACATTCAGTCGCCCTTTAGGCTGCTGCTACTTCTTTTAGACAGACACACAGAACAGAACGTGCCGCTCAGAGAAGTCTGACACGACAAGACGCGTCCCCTCCTGCTCCCCACCCCAACAATAGGCCTCTGCTTCCCTAGAAACGGCTGCTTTGGTTTCTGAACGTTAGCAGGTGTGCGTGTGTGTGTGTTTTTGTGCCTCGCGCTCAAACCACAGTATCCCCTGGGCCTAGAAAGAGAAGTGAAATAAAAACAATCTACCCACCCACGCCACCATACTGTAGGTCTCTAGTATGCAATGTTCACTTGCTGATGTTCCCGTGTCCCTTGTGCAACGCCACAGGACAAGCGTGAGAACGCAGTTTCGCCGAGACGTGACAAGCAGTCGCTGACATTTCAAGACGTGACTCTCCTGTGCGTCAAAGGTCTCTGAGCTCCGTAGCTGTCGCTGGACAGATGCTGGTCTGCGTGTGTGTGTGTGACCCTACCTGTTGTTGGCCGTGAGGTCGCACTGGAAGCCCGAGGGCTGGTGGGCAAAGCGGACCAGGGGGCAGCGAGCATTGAGGATCTTCTGCACCCCAACGCAGCCCGGCCCGAACTGGTCCACGCACTCCCCGATGACGGACAGGACGCTCTGGGTCATCGCCCGCTCGGAGCTGGCCCTCTTCATCTGGTACTCCAGAGACAGGCCTGATTTAAGCTGGGGGCACAGAGGGACAATGGTATTTACTGAAGGGGGGTTGTGTACTGTCTGGAGGAGGCCGTGATGTGGTGTGTGATGATTGCATCCTGGACCAAGGGCTCCTTATCAGCAGCTGTGTGTGCACGTGTGTTTGTGTGTGTTTGTGTGTATGTATGTATGTATGTATGTATGTATGTATGTGTGTGTGTGTGTGTGTGTATGTATGTGTGTGTGTGTGTGTATGTGTGTGTGTACACACAATCAGCTGTGATAAGGTCTCGGACGGGGCTTTTCCCAGAAGGTCAAGGTAAACATACTAGCCAAGACAGGAAGTTTCGACTTTCCCAGAGTAAGTGCTCGTCTGAGCTCAACAAAATGAGTAACAGGACTCTCCTCCTCCCCCTACATGTTCATGCTGTCCCGGGCCCAACCCACACCCACACCCACACCCACACCCACACTCACACCCACACCCACACAACTAGGTCTGACGGAAATACAAGAAAAGGAAAAAAAAAAAAAGCTAAAGAAAGGTTTTGGGAGTATGTTTCTAATTCTTTCTGGGATAACTCCCAGTCCCCACACCAATCAGCACTTAAAGCTACAACAACAAACAAAACAACTTTAGTCATGCGGTGGATTTTGTACAGCACACGGTGATGAGGCGCACACACACAGAGACAGAAGTGTCCACTGATGAAATGCTTCTCTGCTCTTCACCCATGCCGTCGTCCTTCCCCCAAGGGAGCCAACCAAGTGGGGCAAACTCCTGTCTGTGTTCACCAGGGGTGGTATGTTTTCAGTATATTTCTTCATATTGGGTTCGTTTATGGGGGAAACCCTTGCACAGGGAGAACATGCAAACTCCCCACAGAAAGGCCTGCTGCACGTGAGCGATTTTGGGGTTCAGGATCTTGCTCAAGGACACTTCGGCACACTCCAGAAGCTGGGATCGAACCGGGGACCTTGCGATCCCCAGTGCAGTATGTAACTTCAGTGCTATGAGCCTGCTCCGAGCTAGCAATGAGGGAAAATTCTGTGTGCCAAGTTAAATTCAGTCTGCTTCAATCTCATGGATTGTGGGTGCCCATAATAAGGCCGTAGAAGAATGCCCTGTTGCTCACTGGATTTCTTACATGCGCACATTTTGAACCAGGAATGGCCACACCTCCATTTTTTTTTTTATGCTATAGTGTCGGCCCGACACCAAATTACAGTTATTATAATTGCTGCAGCAGAGCCAAACAGTAGCCAACAAAGAAGCCTTTTTCACAGAGAGAAGCTCAATGACTTATCCCTCTTCATTTATCACAGCAATATAAAATATAATCTTACATACTGTTGAATATTGTTGATTTTCAGAGAAATGCCTTTTAATATAATCCTGTTAGCTATTTCCTAATTATGATGATTGACCTCTGAGTATGGCTGTCGGCTTGAGTTTTCGGTAAGAAATGGTGTCCCTCTTCCATAGACTTATGAGATAAAGACATTACATGGCTGGTACACTCTGTGCCAAACACCATTGTTGTGGTTAGAGATAAAGGCCTGGGCGCCGAGGCGGCGTAGGTTAACGTGACAAAACAAGGCCACAGAAGAGACCAGAGAGACAGTCTTATCGGAGAAGACACGAGGGAGGGGGGGACACTCAAACCACATAAGAACGTTGCAACGAGACCAATGCTTTGATTTGGGTCCAGACAGCATACAGAGAGGTCAACTGTACATTAGGCACGCCATCGTCTTTTGTATGTCAAACCTTCTGTGATAAACCGCTTTTGCTTGAGGCTCAAATCCCGTGTTGGAGAGATTCATTTGGAATACACCTGAAAAGGAGACACTGGACTGTGTGGTATTGTGTGAGATTGGGGGCCGTCTTTTATTGAAATCAAAACACAACGCAGAGCTGAAATAAGGACAATAATAAAAGACAACGAAAGTCATCAATACTGAGTCTGCAGCTTTGCGTTGTTTCAGTTGTGATTAGGGGGAATGTTGTGAGCACTTCCCTACTCCGGTCCAGTATTCCCCGTGGGGTATAATGAAGGAACCTGCCTCTAGTTTAACCTACACACTTGCTGTCTTGTGATGAGCTCAATTTCCAATGACAAAAAAAACGACATTCCTCACGATGTTCACTCCCCTTTATACAAGGTTTGCCGTGCTATTTTACCAGACTCATGACCACTCAAAAAGGCTTTGAAACAGTGACCAGAGTCTCTTTTCCAATCCATCTGCACTGACTCTCTGGATGTGGACAGGTCAGATCAAGAACATGATCTTCCAGACTGCTTCTCCCCATCCTGTGTCTTTAAGAGTTCATTATTTCAGTATAGAACATAAGGATGCGTCCTGGCCTCACCTTCTTCATGCTCCTCCCACTGATGCTGTCCAGATCCAGGAACATGTCCAGGTCGCATCCCAGCTTTCCAAAGCCGTTCACCGAAGAGCCGAACGGCCGCACGGTGCATTCTGGGAAGTAGGCGGCGGCCACGTCCTTGAGGAGCGAGCAGACGAGGAAACGCAGACGGATGTTCTCTTCTGTCAGCTGATAGGCGTCCGTCAGCGCGAGGACCTGCTGATCTATCTGAGCACCACAACAACAAGGCAGATTCGTTATGCTGTTACTGGAGCCAACCACCTAAGTTAAAGGAGTAGTAAAGGGAAAATGCATGTTTAGCCCTGTTTTAAGGTTACTTATGATCATATACAATGGTTCAGATCTAAAAGTTGACAAAACTAGCACTTTTGAGAAAGTCTGATAATTGCTCTACCACCGTTTAGGTCATACAATGGATGTGGGTGGGCACCTTGAAAAATCATTCAAAAACATTCAAAAACATGTAGGATGTTTCCATTTCAAAGACAAGAGGCTCACCGAGTAGGTAATTGGTGTCTGTTGGTGTTCTGACATCAAATTCGCCGCAAAGTATGAATCCTGTAGGGTTTTATTGATCATTTTATGAAATCCATTGACTTGTACTGACGCGACAGTTGTAGATGTGTAGATCAATCCGCAGAGGGGATTCAGGAAGCGGAACTACTTACGGTAGCTATTGTTATTGTTTATGTTGCTAGGCTACCTAGTTTGCGGAAGTTTACACATGTATGTGCTGTGAATAAATAGTTCTATGCTAAATAATTTAAAAAGCCTTTCCAGATGAACTAGAATCTTACTTTATGGTGAATTATATGTCCGAACGCCAACTAATACCTCGGTGAGTTTCTTGTCTTTGAAATTGAGAGTTTAACATGTTTTTTTTTAAGGATTTTTCAAGGTGCCCACCCACATCCATTGTATGACCAAAACGGTGGTAGAGCAATTATCAGACTTTCTCAAAAGTGCTAGTTTTGTCAACTTTTTGATCTGAACCATTGTATATGATCATAAGCAACGTTAAAACAGGGCTAAACATGATTTTTCCCTTTACTACTCCTTTAAGTTTAAATAGATAACTTGGCACTTTGGCGGTCCCTCTGGTCGTGATAAAAACTGCAGTATGCTAGAACTGCAGTATGCTGAAATTCAAAAATAAAATAATAAATTCACAGGGTCTCATGCCATGAAAATGATTTTTTAGGGTCTTGCTAAGGCCAATTCATAAACTATTAGCAGAAAACCCTGTATATTTAACTTTAAAAAGTTATTTCATGCAACTTTAAGCTTAACCACTTGATTAAGTTTACATCATACATTTTTCACCATGGCAATAATAGTTACATTACTGTTTAGTCATTTAGCAGACACCTTTATCCAAAGCGACTTAATTAGTGCATTTGTCTCAAGTCAGTGAACCAACTGTACATCCCAGTCACTGTCAGTGAAGCCTTCTATAAGAACAAGTGACATCAGCAGTCACAGTGCTAGATCATACACATGTACAATAAGTAAATTTGTCTAGAATAGCCCAGCCTGGGTAGGGAGGTAGGTTCTAACCACTTTGAAACCAGGCCAGGCCACTTGATAAGGTGGAGAGCTGCAGGCTTAGTTATCAATCCCCCGGTCATTGTCCACCGTTGTACCCTTGAGCAAGGCACTTAAACCCCATCGCTAGCTCATAACATCCTGGGGTGCTGGTCATGCTGGCTGACCTTGTGTTCGACTGAACTGATGGTTGAGACAGAAGAGCAGAAGTCCAATTTCCCCTTGGTGGGATTAATACAGAAAACCAAAGACTATGTATAGGTCTATATCGTGGGTTAGGGGTTGGGTGGGGGATTGGCTCAGTGGATATGAATCCGGGTTAGAGTAAGGGATAGTGTGTTTTGTTTTTTAACTGACAATCATCAATAATCTTAATTTCAAACATTTAGTATATTCTATTGACTACTGTTCTGAACCCACAGTGGTGGAATGAACTGCCCACTGACGTCAGGACAGTAGAGTCACTGCCCATCTTTCACCGCAGGCTCAAAACTCACCTCTTCAAGAAGTACTACCACGATACTCCCTCTTAAGCACCTACTGTATTTTTAGTTTGCTATTTTTACACCTTGCCTTCAGCACTAGAAAATGCTCATAGTCACTTAGTTTTAGAAAGGAGACGCACTTGTGCGTTCTGGCAAGTAGTAGTACTCACTAAGACTAGACGAAGGGCACACATCACACCAGCCTTAAAATCACTACACTGGTTACTTGTCAACTCTAGAATAGACTTTAAAATACTATTACTAGTCTATAAATCTCTCCACAGTCACTCACCAGAATATAGACATGCTTGTTAGGTACATGCCCAACAGACCACTCAGATCCTCAGGAACTGAACTTTTAACAGTTCCAAAAGCCAGGACCAAGAAACACGGAGAGGCAGCTTTTAGTTTCTATGCCCCCAACCTCTGGAACACCCTACCGGAGTGCCTAAGAAGGGCCGAACAACGGAGGTCTTCAAGCGAGATCTCAAGACGTACCTTTTCGACCTAGCCTACAATCACTAGCCAGGACCTTGAGACACAGAAAGGCAGCCTCAAACCTACCTGTGAATCCTCTGTATACATTGGTATTTATCCTGCTATGCACTGTATGTATATCAAGTAGTGTACAGAAGCTGGTTACCCTGAAACAGGCTTGTTCTGTTCACAGCTGTGTTGCTTCAATGGCTCAGCGTGCTACTAACCGCTTTCTGCCTCCCCTAGTGCCTCTCTCTCTCCCTCCTACCTTCTAACCAGGTCCAGTGGATGCCCCACTGTCGCCCGCAGACCACCCTGAGTCCGATAGATACTCCCGTGTCAGCTGTGGATGTCGTAGCATTTAGTTAACACACACACACGTACACACAGACATACACCAGCCCACTTCCGGCTTTAGGCCTGTGCCATAGCAAACACACACCAGTATTTGCCATGTCTCTCCTATGATGCTTTTTTAGCCTCTCTTACTCTGAAATGTAATTTAATGTAATGTATTGCTTTATAAATATTCTTAGCCGGTAGACATACTCCTGGAGCTTGCTCGATCGCCTTGTTGAGAGGGGTCAGGGAAGAATTTTTACAGCTCACTTATCTGGCCCCCGGGTGATTACAGTTTTTTTGCTTCCCTCTGGAATATGTAGAGAGTGGGTCGTATGCCCACCTCCCTTGTTCTCTGTAAAGCGCATTGTGTTGCCTCTGGGTATGAAATGCGCTATACAAATAAAGCTTTGATTGATTGATTGATTGATTTGATAGTACTCACGTTTCATACGTTAAATGCAATTACTGTAAGTCGCTTTGGATAAAAGTGCCAGCTAAATGACTGTAATGTAATGTACTGCCCGAACACACACTCACACTCTCCTCCTTGGACAGTCTCTGTGCGAGCTCAGTGACATGAATGGCGGTCTGTGGGTGACAGGGGGGAGTCGCCTGCCCGTCAAGCAGGTCCGCTGGGCCGGTGGTCCTGAGACACAGCAGTCTGGACTTAAAAGGCACTGTGGACTCGTGGTTGATTTGGGGGATGGCCGTCCCTTCGTGTAGGGATGCCACGCTTTCCTTGTTGGCATACTCCACCACTGCATACATGCCCTGGAGACAACAGATTCAACACAGGTAAAGCTCTGAAAATCTCAGTTCTTCAGTTCATTTACCAAATAATTACCAGTTATAATCTGCACCCAAATTAGATCCTTTACATTAAACAAATGCATTATATTCCTACTAGCACAGGTTTAGTGTAGCAAATTATGAAGACAGTTTATTCTGAGACTTGTTTCAAGGGAACATGTTCGTTGAGAGGGCTCTTCTGCTCCACAATCGTAACACTTACATAGCTTTCATAGAAGAAACATTTGTTAATGTCTCCATGTCTGGACAGATATTTCAGAAACTTCTTCTCGTTGGTTTTTGATGGACAGCTAATGAGGACTGATCTGTCAGCTTGCTCCAGTCTCTCCTCCTGGACCGCGTAGAACGACTTTGGCTCTGTCAACATACAAAGCGCGCGCGCACACACACACACATACATACATACACACACACACACACACACACACACACACACACACACACACACACACACACACACAATCTGTCAACACACAAGACATAGCCTACACACAGTTTGTCAATACACACAACAAATGGCTAGCTATGCTATAGCTCATATCAGCAAATCTAGCTACCTGCTGTATGCAGCTGCCTATCTTAATGTTGTGAGACTGTCTGTTTGGAATGGAACCCACTCCAGCAGTAACCTTAGCTAGCCAGCCTAGCTAACCGTTTCATCAAGGCAACTAGGCAAGGCACAACGTTACCAGCGTCCACGGTGGACTGAGATGTTACTTAACATTACTATGGATTCATGAGGCTGTTTCGCCAGTTAAATATTTTACCAACGTTAGCTAACGAACTAGCTCTTACATATATTACACCTAGTACTAGCTAGCTGCTCGCTAGCTAAGTCTGTCAGGACCTGCTAATTGCCCATGATAGTGTGAGACCACCTACGGATTTCGTCCTTCTTTGTGAGTGCTTCGGCTTGTGCAGCTGCAGTTTTTGTTCCAAAGTTTCTTTTAAAACCCGAGTGAAACGTGTGAATGCACTTTGACAGCCTTTGCCTTCCACTCGTGTGTAATCCGCACACCCCGAAGGAGGCCGCCATTGCTGCGCTGACAAGGGGTGACACGCGCATGCGCGTACTCGCTAGTCTACGGCAGGTCAGAGGTGACAAACATAAAAACACGTTTAGAAACCACGGAATATGACTTTCTTCTATAGCCTATTTGTCATATTATACAAGTTTACTGATGATCAATACTGATTAATATATTGTTGTATACAGGCAAGGGTGAGTGAGAGGCGTGGGACACCGGGGGAATACCTGACTATTCAATGGAAGTTGAGCATCTCTACTATCCACCTATCACGCTGGTGTTTTCGTAGGGGAAAGAAAATGAAAAAGAAAAACGAAACCTAAGTCTTCCATGAAACATCACCCTGATATTCGTCATCGTATTTAGCCTCCTCCACATCTACGCACACTCTAGTCGACTTCCTCCGTGTTTCTGACTGTTGGTTCAGCTGCGAGGCTCAGTGCAGGCGTGAGCGCTCGGACGGCCGCTATGAGCTCAGTCCGACTAGACTGATCGATCTAGAAAACCAAGAAGGCAAGTACAAAAGCTATAGACTACACATTTCAAAATCTGTGTTATGTCATTGTGTCATCAAAACATGGCAATTTAATTTCACACTTGTTTAGCCTAATGGCATTTTTTGTGGATGTTGTTAGAGAATTAGGCTACTTAAAAACCAAACCCACTGTATTAGCCTACTCTACTAGCTAGTTTATGATTAGGATAGGCCTACATGTCTGGCGTCTTATTAAATCCGTGTTTTGTGTGCGGTGAAAACACGGGGGCAGTGCTCCCTGGGTTTTCCAGATTGTTGTGAAATTCCCTTCATTTGCAACAAGGGGGAGTTAGGCAAGTTCATGCCCCTCCTCTCACAAGTCAAGCCCCAGACAGTCCCTGACTGTCAGTCAGCCGGACCGTGTTGAACATGCTTGGAATCATCGATGCGGAATGAATCACCTGTGTGTTGAAACTGATCATCGGTATTCGGTTCCAGAAGCAGGAGGAGAATCAAGATGGAGTACGACCCCAACGATGGAATAGAACTGCTGTTGGCACACATGAACCTGGAGGACATGATCGACGTGGTGGAGAGTTTTTACCACACCGAGGAAGAGGAAGAGGAGGAGGAGGAGGCGGCCCTGTCGTTTGACGAGGGCCTGTCTCCGGAGGAGATGGACGAGAACGAGGAGACGGTGGATTCGGGGCCGGGTGGCCAGGGTAACGGCGGCGTCCGGTACGGGACGGTGGCCGACCTACTGGCCTTCGTCAACCTCATCTCTGACAAGCAGCTGGCTGGACGGCAGCACCTGTCGGATGAGATCGGCGTCCTGCTCAACAAGGTGAATGGATCGTTCATTCGTAGTCTTTTGAGAAGGTGGTCTAATCTTCTAACAAAATATTATGTGTGCTTCAGGTTCAGCCCATGTCTGTTGTTGTTTATTTTTCTTGTTTATGTTGTTTTTTGACAGAAGGAGATGGCTATCAGGAATGGGCGCTACCGCATCGATGTGAATGTGCTCCTGTTTCCATGGAAACTCACCTACAAGAACCCGGGCCAGGGCCTGGTGCCCAAGGGCTCGTTTGGGAAAGTCCACCTGGCACAGGACACCAAGACCAGAAAGAGGATGGCGTGCAAACTGGTAAGTCCTGCGCAGGAATGTCTGGTATGTTTCTCGAGTGGAGTCTACTGCTCCTGTTGCCTTGCCTGCCAATAGTTCTTTTTTACTCTGCCAAACAAGCATTGATTTATATCCTCGAGCAAATGTTCAACCGTGTTTTAGTGCAGCGAGCTCCAGACTGTATGGACACCACGTGTTTATTATCAGATGACTTCTGCAGGCACACGATCACGCTGAAACCTGCTGCTACTTAACTTGAACAAAAAGAGGAACACGTTTTTCTCTTTTTTTTTCTTAGGCTACAGAAGCCAGTGGGACAGATAGAAACATACAAGTGCTTTGACCAAACACACAGGAAACTACTGAAAGTCCCCCTCCACAGATGCAGAACAGATGTGAGCCAGGATAGAAGAATCCCCTGGGGTCGTGATCAGTGTAGTGTTAAGTCTTGATCAGTGTAGTGTTAAGCCCTGTGTGCCCTGTATCCGGTGTGTACGGGTTCAGATGACACAGCTGTGTTTGATATCTGTGTTAGTCAGGGCTGGTGCAGACAGCGGTCTTAGTTTGACCTACAAAGGAGAGTTGTTTGCCAGACTGAGGATGGGGGCGGTTTCCTGGTAGTCCGTGGCGTGTTTACACACACTCTGTGGGCCAAAACCCACAACAATTATGTGAGTTTACTGTCGATGCCTCTGTGGCAGGTGGAGCAAACCCCAACTAGCATAAAGTGCGTCAGAGAGAAGAGCCTAGCTGGTGGTGTGAAACGGCCAAATGTCACCCTCAAACCCTGGGGGAATTTCTCTTTGGGCTAACGGTTGTTGTTGTTGTTGTTGTAGTTCCTATGTTGAAGGTTAGGTGTCTCACCCAACCTGGTACATATAGAATGTGTTCTGTATTCGAAACCATTCTTAAAGGAGTAGTAAAGGGAAAATGCATGTTTAGCCCTGTTTTAAGGTTACTTATGATCATATACAATGATTCAGATCAAAACTTTGACAAAGCTAGCATTTTCGAGAAAGTTGATAATTGCTCTACCACCGTTTTGATCATACAATGGATGTGGATGGGCATCTTGAAAAATCATTCAAAATCATGTTAAACTCTCGATTTTAAAGACAAGAAGCTTACCGAGGGGGTAATTGGTGTCCGTTGGTGTTCTGACATCAGATTCGCCGCAAAGTATGAATCCTGTAGGGTTTTATTGATCATTTTATGAAATCCATTGACTTGTATTGAAGCGACCGTTGTAGATGTGAAGATCAATCCGCAGAGGGGATTCAGGAAGCGGAACTACTTACGGTAGCTATTGTTATTGTTTATGTTGCTAGGCTACCTAGTTTGCGGAAGTTTACACATGTATGTGCTGCGACTAAATAGTTCTATGCTAAATATTTAAAAAAGCCATTCCAGAGGAACTAGAATCTTACTTTATGGCGAATTATATGTCAGAACGCTAACTAACACCTAGGTGAGTTTCTTGTCTTTGAAATCGAGAGTTTAACATGTTTTTGAATGATTTTTCAAGATGCCCATCCACATCCATTGTATGACCAAAACAGTGGTAGAGCAATTATCAACTTTCTCGAAAATGCTAGCTTTGTCAACGTTTTGATCTGAACCATTGTATATGATCATAAGAAACCTTAAAACAGGGCTAAACATGCATTTTCCCTTTACTACTCCTTTAAATCACTCTGCCCACTATCATTACTGTCCATAGATTTATGGAGTGAATGGAATAATATTCAGAATGGGTCTTTAGGCTAGTATCATAGTAGTATTATAGTACTAGAAGGATAGAATAGAGAATATAAAGTTTATTTTCCATGTGTAACAGGTACTGGTACATTGGAATTCTTTGCATCGATTGACCTTACAGCAGGGGTCTCAAACTCCCGGCCCGGCCCACCCCTCCATCCGGTCTGCGACATGATGTCAGAAATATAATACAGCCCGCAAAATGATCTCTTGTACACGACGCCGGCAGGCAGGCTTACAATGCGAAATTCAAGGCGCTCAAACGTGGGGCGAAATTCTGTTATTGTGCGCAGCACGCGAGGTGAATGCTGCATACAGTCACGGGTGCAATCAATCTGCACGCGACTATGAACTATGAACGGAATGCAGCTAGTCCCCGAGAGGCTGTTTTCATGGTTAACTAACGTTAGGAACACAGACAGTTTCAAGAAAGATGGACATTGAAGTATATTTTGTGGAGTTCAATGGAAATGCTACCTGCCTGATATGCAAGAAAAAAAGTCATCGTTCTAAAGGAATATAATGTCAAGCATTATTCATTACTAAACAGGGAGAACAGTGTGAGTCATAGGGAGACAAGAGGAAAAAACGGCAAAAAAAAAGGCACAGCTGAGAAAGCTAACGCAGCAGTCTTTCAAGATAAGTGTCTGGCAATAAATAGAATAGTAGCCTACATGTGTATTCCAGTACCTGGCAAGAAATAGAATAGTAGCCTACAGATGTATTCAAGTACCTGGCAAGAAATAGAATAGTAGCCTACAGATGTATTCAAGTACCTGGCAAGAAATAGAATAGTAGCCTACAGATGTATTCAAGTGTCTGGCAAGAAATGGAAACAAACTTGAACTTTCATAAATGCAAGTACAGCTCCAGGGCAGGCTTACAGTAGTGACGCATCTTGCATATAAAATAGAATAAAGTACACATGTAGGCTATTCAAGATAAAATAAAAGTAAGGAAAAAAGATTTGCTGTAACTGTTAAAATATATTAATGTATAGAAACCGGTTTGAATTTGTCTGATGAAAATGTTAGTTATGGAATAGTCTTGCAACATTTAGAGACTGACTTCTAGTTCTAGTGAGAACTAGAAGTGAGTCTAGTTATGGAAATTAAAAATGACGTTTTCAGAAATATTGCACTTTCTTATAGTTAGCAGTACTTGAAGTTGACATTGAAGTGGCCCTCCTATGAGTTGACAAAACCAGTAGTGGCCCCAAGCCAATTAGAGTTTGAGGCCTCTGCCTTACTGTATTGTATCCGTACTAATCAGTTCCTCATCCCAGTCCCATGTACACAGTTAGACATTTAAAGGTTCCCAAACTGGCAATTTACCATCCGTACTCTAACAGTCTATTGAAAAGTCCCATAAAGAACAGTGCGGTTCGTGGCTTCATCTCCCCCTGCGCCCCGCGTGTGTTCCCCCAGATCCCCATGGAGCATTTCAAGCCTGCGGACGTGGAGATCCAGGCTCGCTTCCGCCACGAGAACATCGCCGAGCTGTACGGCGCCGTGCTGTGGGGCCAGACCGTGCACCTGTTCATGGAGGCGGGCGAGGGCGGCTCGGTGCTGGAGAAGCTGGACAGCTGCGGGCCCATGAGGGAGTTCGAGATCATCTGGGTCACCAAGCATGTGCTGCGGGCGCTGGACTACCTGCACTCGCACGGCGTCATCCACCACGACATCAAACGTATGTTGGGCCAGCAGGGGACGAGACCCCGCCCCCCTCGCACCCTTCCCCCGAGTCACGGGGGGGCTGACCGTGTTCAGCCGTGCTGCCTTTGTTGTTCTCTCTCTCTCTTTGTCTCTCCATCTCTCTTCCTCTCTCGCTCACTGCCAGATACTGTAGGCCCATATATGGATTTTAGACAGCAGGAAGCAGAGTTGCAGATGTGCCAGACAGACTTCAGGTAGTAATCTTATCCATACGTGACATGGTTTGGTTCTGTCAGTAGATCTCTGTCCCTGGTTTCTTGTGAGACCCCAGGAAGCTGTGGTCTGATTGACAGTGGCCTCACCAGCTGTGCTGAGATTCCAGTTCAACTGCTGTAGCAAGTGTGACTTTCTGGAATGCAGGGGCGTGAGGTTTGCTGGAACACAGGAAGTGTGTTTGGTGTAGCGAAGCCAGGGGCCGCGCTGAACGGGAGCCAATTGGACTGGACCACAGCAGGGCGGGGGAGGATCAAAAGAGACTCTAGAACTCGCAATCAGCCAATCGGGGCTTGGCTTGCGGCTGTTTTGGCGTCTGGAATTCCCAGGCAGCCTATCCCCGGCCAGGAGGGGAGAATGTCGGTCGGTTGTTGAGAGTAGGAGGAGGAGGAGGAGGAGGAGGAGGAGGAAGAGGAAGAGGAGAGTGAGTTACGACAAAGTGCAGCCTTGTGGCCTGGCCCTGTGACGTATTCCTGTGGTCACTGATCTCCCTGCCTGCTGCCTCCAGTCCCAACCTGTCTTTTTACCTCGGTGAGGTCAGCGACGAGAGGGACAGGCGGTTCTGGGAAGGCCTGCCTTTTAATTATTTGTCAAACCCTTTGCCAAAGCATGAAACACATGACAAGTTTGTCAGCGTGTGCGCAGACGACCCAGATGTTCCTCTTTCCGGCTGTGCACAGCAGAGCAAACCTGATTTAATGTCAGTTCTGAGTCCGCCAGAGCTCAGTTCCTCACACACACAAAACATTCATTACTTTAGCAAAGCTTTTGTCCTTTGAAAAGATATGACATCTTTTATCACAAAGTCCCTCACTAGTATTACGATTGGGGAAAGTTTCATTACTTCACTGCTTTTTTATGCTGTAAGACTGTTGTAGGGTATTGTTTCCCAGGACTGCCTAGAAAGCATTGACCGTTTTCACTGATTTGGTTATTCTGGTTGGAAGAAGTTGAACTCGGCCTCATCCGTTCCCCTGTTTCCTTCCCCCCAGCCAGCAACATCGTCCTGATGTCGGACAAGGCCGTGCTGGTGGACTTCGGTCTGACGGTGAAGATGACGGAGAAGGTGTACACTCCCAGAGACCTGCGGGGAACAGAGGTGAGCATGACTCCTGTCTCATCCAATAAAACATAATTTTAACATCATTGTTATTATTATTTGTAGTAGTAGTAGTTATATTAATAATATTATTACTGTGTTGTTATTATTATTATTATTATTATTATTATTATTGTTGTTGTTGTTGTTGTTGTTATTATATGTTATATTTACATGCACAGCTGCAGTGCTGCCATTGGCTGTGTCCTGTGAATGAGAGCAGACGCCTCACAGGGAAACACATAAAACAGAGTTGGAGCAATAAAAGCAAAACCAGCACTAATCCATCCCCGGTCACCATGGCGACCAGAGCACTGTGAGGGAGTGGTCTTGACTAGACCTCAGGGTGAACCAGGAAGCAGCTGCTCTGTGGTTCAGGAGGTGGTGAGCCGCAGTGGGCCAGAGGAGAGAGGGGTTTAGAGGAGCTGCCAGCGGGCGTCATTCACCGCTCTAAACGGCCGGCAGGAAAGTCCCATTAATTCAAATACTGACTGAGAAGATGAACATTAAAGCTGCAGTATGTAAGATGTTTTCAAAAGATGTTAAGCTATGATAAATCCAGCGAGATTGTAAAAACTGAGATTGAAGCAGACTGAACTTCACTTTCAGGAATTTTCCCTCATTCCCTCACCAGCTCGAATTAGGAAATGATTCCTTATAGATGCTTGGGAAAAATCGTGATGAGGCCAGGCAGGCAAACTCTCACGACCCTCTCTCCTCCTCCTCCTCCTCTCTGTGTGGATCTGTCCTGTTCTGGGCCCCCTGTGGTCTGGCTGGAAATTCCCAGGGTTGACAGCCAGCAGCAGTAATGAGAGGGAGGGAGAGGGGGAGAGAGAGAGAGAGAGAGAATGCACTGCGGTGGGGTGGAGAAACTAGGGGAAAACAGATTGAAAGCAACAGTAATGACAGAGAGTGGGGTGAGAGAGAGAGAGAGGGGGGGTGAGAGAGAAAGAGAGAGGGGGGGGAGAGGGGGGTGAGAGAGAGAGGGGGGGGAGAGAGAGGGGGGGTGAGAGAGAGAGAGGGGGGGGAGAGGGGGGTGAGAGAGAGAGGGGGGGGGAGAGAGAGGGGGGGTGAGAGAGAGAGAGGGGGAGAGAGGGGGGGTGAGAGAGAGAGGGGGATACACATAGTCGCTTATCAGTAACATAGTGCATTTTTAATGGTCAGCTATTTAGTCTTCTAAAAACAGGAACAAGGAAGAGGAACAAGCCTTTCCCAAACAGATGAGGACATCCTGCATTCTCTTCTCAGTTGTGCTCTGATATGTGTCCTTGAGAGTAGGGCTAACAGGACAGTATGTGTTTGTTTCTCTGTTCCAGATGTACATGAGTCCAGAGGTGGTCCTGTGCCGTGGCCACGACACCAAGACCGACATCTACAGTCTGGGGGCCACCATCATCCACATGCAGACCGGCTGCCCCCCCTGGGTCCGGAGGTTTCCGCGTACCGCCTACCCCTCATACCTGTACATAGTAAGACAACATAGTGGATTACTCACACACCGCAAAATAGGATTACATATAGTACCACTACATAGTAAGATGTTACATGGTAAGAGTTTATTGGCTGTTGTGGACTGGATGAGGCCATTTGTCACAGTACTGTGACCGTATGAGGGGGAAACCCCACTCAATCATTCTGTGAAGGCAGCTTCTCACAGTCCTCTGTTGAGCAATTAGTTGTATTCTCAAAATGGAGAACATGTCTAATCATAAAGCTTAACTATATTCGTGTTCTTAAAAAAAAAAAAAAAGATGAAAAAAAAGTCATACATATTTTTTTCCATGACCCAGTTCAGATATTTCCCCCTAAAGGCAGCCAGTCATGTGAGGCACACAGCTGAACGCATGTGCACAGTACTGTATGTGACCGATTCTACACATGCGCACAGTACTGTATGTGACCGAGTCTTCACGTGTCCCCAGGCCGCTGAGACACCCACATCACTTCCCTCACACTTTGTGAAATTCTTTCCATGACCAAGGTTTTTGGCTTTCAAGGTCCGGTTTAATTTTTCAGACTGTAATCTCTTGATTTTGATTTCTGGAAGAGCTCACTTCCTCGTGTGAGGTTTTGGGGAAGTACTTAGTTGCAGCTCCTCAGTCCCAGTGATAGAACGGGCCCCCCTCTACTCCCAGCCCAGCTCTGCTCCGGTCCATCTCTTTGACTCGACTGCCTGTCGGTGCAGACTCAGTCAGTCAGGTTTATTTGTCACATACTGCATCATACAGGTACAGCGAGTAGTGAAACATTATTCCGTTAGCTCCTAGATTGTGCACCCTCTCCAAGCAATATAGAGAGGTAAAAAATATATAATAGAAACTGGATGATATAACAGAAACTGGATAATCGTCTACAATGTGCATAAACGAGCTGCTGTATTCCCTGTGTGATTTTGTTGTGGTTTATGTAAGCTTAGTTTAGCGGTCTCTCTCTCTCTCTCTCTGACCAAGGTTGTGTTGTGGTTCTCTGATGTGCTGTGACAAGGCCTTATAACACGGTTATTACATGGCCTTATAACACGGTTATTACATGGTATTATAACATGGTTATTACACAGCCTTATAACACGGTTATTACACGGCTTTATAACATGGTTATTACATGGTCTTATAACATGGTTATTACATGGCCTTATAACACGGTTATTAAACAGCCTTATAACATGGTTATTACATGGCCTTATAACACGGTTATTACACGGCCTTATAACATGGTTATTACATGGCCTTATAACACTTATTACACAGCCTGATAACATGGTTATTACATGGCCTTATAACATGGTTATTACATGGCCTTATAACAGTTATTACATGGCCTTATAACACTGTTATTACATGGCCTTATAACATGGTTATTACATGGCCTTATAACACTGTTATTACACGGCCTTATAACATGGTTATTACACGGCCTTATAACATGGTTATTACATGGCCTTATAACACTGTTATTATATGGCCTAATAACACTGTTATTACATGGCCTTATAACATGGTTATTACATGGCCTTATAACATGGTCGTGCTGTTCTTCTTTCTGAACACTGTTTTGCTTTGTGTGATTCTCCTGAACCCTGCTAACCGTCACTGTCCTCCACCCCCGCTCTCTCTCTCTCCCCACCCCAGATCCACAAGCTGGCCCCTCCCCTGGAGGACATGGCAGAGGGCTGCAGCGCCGCCATGCGCGCCTTCCTGGTGCGCTCCCTGGAGAGGAACCCGGCGCAGCGCAGCTCCGCCTCCCAGCTGCTGCGCGACGACGCCGTCAACCCACCGCGGGAGGAGCAGCCGCGCTGCTGGAGCCTGGACTCCGCCCTGGGGGAGGCGGCCTCGCACCCGCTGCTCCGCCAGCACAGCCAGCAGCCCGACGCCACCCAGGGTGAGGAGTGGACGCACGCACGCACACACACTCGTCTAATGACCACAGGGTCGGCGGTTCGATTCCCAGCTCCTCCTGTCCACGTGTCGGAAGTATCCTTGGACAAGACACTGATCCCCAAATTGCTCCCAATGAGCAGGCTAGCACCTTGCATGCAGCTGCCGCCATTGGTGTGTGAATGGGTGAAAACGCTTTGGATAAAAAGTTCTATATAAGTGCAGTTCAGTTACCATGTACACACACAATCAGTCAATCAATAACCCATACAGCCCCTTCGGCTAGCGTGATATCTTTGATGATAGCGTGATATCGTTCTATGACATTAACGGACGCCACCACATGAAGGAAGGAGGAATGCTGAGCAGGAATGAACAGCAGGAATGCTGATTTTCTTCTCTATTCTCTGTTCCAGAATCTTCCCTGTACTCCGAGGACTCCGGCCACACGAGAAGGAAGGGGTCTCTGTACATAGACCTGGGCGCCCTGGCTGGCTACTACAACTTAGTCAGAGGACCCCCCGCCACTGAGTACAGCTGATACCAGGCTAGCGTATGCTAGCGCGCTCGCTAGCTAGAATGGCCTGTGTAGAGCATTGAGCCCTCGCCAGCAGAAACTCTATACACGTTAGCCTCTGTTAGCATGTAGTGTAGCAGAACTGTACTGACCTAAGACTAATCGTGATTGTTTTGAAGAATCAGTGCAAAAAAACAACAACTTTCAAGACATTGTGGTGATGTTGCCATGGTGAATGATCACGAGAGACCCAACCAGAGTCCAGAACCCAGAAGAGAGCAATGAAATGGGCCGATCGATGTCTGAAGTGAGGTTCTGTGATTGCTTTTCCTAACCTGTCGGGCAACACTGCAGCTCATTGCTTGTGACAGTGTGTCTGTTTTTCATTGGCTATTGTTGTAGCCACTAACGTATTGAATGATGCTTTGAAATGATATGTAGACGTTTGTTATACAACTGCAATGTAAACATGTTATACACATTTGTTTCTCAAAGAAATGTGCTTTGTCCTGTGGGTGAGACTTTTTTTTTCCCTATTGTGTGCATATAGATTTTTGTTGACATGTTGTGGCCAGTACAAACGGTATAGTGGTTTGATGTTTGTGGACCTCTTGATGGACTTCCATGTATTGATGTTCTTGTGGAACATCATTGTTTTAGTAATTGCTATGCAATTTACACAGTGCATTTCATCTTAGAGATTTGACATATCCTTTGATTTCCATCTCATGACATCCATGCAAATGACACATACTACATTTTTGAAATTTACTTGTGAGTTTCTTTCTCAAATAATGTTTTTATTGTTGTTTTGAGGTAAATAGCTGTTTATAATCTTTAATAAAATGAAAAGCCAACACTTAATGTTTTGGTCACCTTTCATACTAGAGATAGTCCGATATATGGGATTGACTGATGTTTTGGGGCGATATTTGCATTGTAACATCTGGATATATGGGGATCGGCGGCTAAGGGCACCATATGGCTTTTTTGTTGTTTTTTTAACTCTAAAAGAGTGCTTGGAATTTAAAATGAAACAAACAAATAAATAAATAGGATAAACAACGAACGCCTGCTAGAATGAAAGGCATGCAGACAGTGGAATCATTCTAGGGTGCAGAGTTCATTCATTATGGATATCAGAATCTTTGAGAGAGAGGCTTTCGCCCTGTCAGCCCCAAATACCAGAATCGGTATCGGCCTTGAAAACCCCATATTGGACAACCTCTACTATAGTTATTAGGCTACTATACTATGTCATGTAGTTTCCTGTACCAAATAGGTTACATTAGGGTATTATTATATAATACTGTTGTGTAGTCTTCCAAGAGAGGAGATTATCAAAACGAACTAATTAACGCAACATGATTTCATGAACTTTGACCTTTGGGTTCATCAACATGACCAGTAGGTGGTTAAGTAGTTAGTTTTGGTAATTTCCACTCTTCCAACTCTAGAAATCCCCTCAATCACATTATGATATTAAATCTTACAAAATGAATGAACGTCTAGACACATTGGCAAAAGGATATCTTTGCAATGAATGTGCAGGAATTAAAACTTTCCAAGATGTCATCTGATCATATCATGTATCTTAGTTCCAGCAAGAACAGAATCTAGGCATGTTTTCCAACCTCTGATGTAAAAAAAAAAAAAATGAAACGGAAGACACAGACACATCTTCTTTCTAACGTAGATACGTTAACGTTTATCAAGGTTATCTATGACGGCCATGACGAAATGGACAGATCGTTCAACTTCGGTCAGGGAAAAGGCAAAATAAACTGTTTCTACAGCGATTGAGAGAAGTGTGGGAGGGGGAAGTTGAAAATGGTTCCGGTCTCTCTTCACTGCTCGCTACTTCCTCTCATCTGTGGCCACCAGTCTGTTGTGATGAACAGTAGCCTAAGCTTAAGCTCCCATGAAACCAGTAGCAGGAAAAATAGGTAGGTCCTGTAGGTCCTAGGTAGGCCTAAACAGGTATTGGTCCCCGTGGGTGAAATTGCACAATGATCTCAGTGTCGTCATGGGTATTGGTGTGGGGGCGGCAGGGATTCCCTAAACTCCTCATATCGACATCAACAACTCAGACTGTCTCTGTATGGCAGGGAGAGTGTGTGTGTGTGTGTGTGTGTGTGTGTGTGTGTGTGTGTGTGTGTGTGTGTGTGTGTGTGCGTATGTGCGCGCGTGTGTGTGCATGTGCGCCCCAATCTCTCACTCACACGTGAGAATCGTAGGCTATGAAATATAGGGAAGTCCACATCAGATGGAAATAATATGAAAATGAGTTCACACCAGCTCCACGCAGGGGTCCCTGCCGTTAGGCATGCAAACTCAGAAACACTCCGGCCTGGCTGACTGACAGCGATGAGATCATGATAAACTTTATTCTCTTCACTGTTATCACTCAGTGATAGGGGAATCCTATCAGGGGGGATCAGGGGAATCCCTAACTAACCCTAACCCTAACTTTATCACACGTTTGCACTGATGTGAGAGCCCCCACAAATTTTTCCTGAGGCAATTATATTTTATTTTATTTATAATTATTCCTCTGTTATCTCAATAAACAAAATACAGAATGTACAAAGTTGCAACACACTTCATGTTGATAGCTTGTAAGGAGAACATGATACTGTTCAGTTCATGTAAACTACAAATGAAACACCTAAATAATTAGTGCTTTAGTGCCCCCGTATGGCTACAGCGAGTATTACACATGAACATAGAGAGTAAGGGGAACAGAGAGAGGGAGAAGAGAGGAGGAGAGAGGGAGGGAGACAGGGGGAGCAAGAGAGACAGAAAGGGAGAGCGGGAAAGAGAAGGAGAGAGAGAGAGGGAGAGAAACAGAGAGAGAGGGAGAGAGAGAGAGAAAGGGAGAGAGGGGGAGAGACAGAGAGAGGGAGATAGAGAGACAGGGGTAGTAAAAGAGACAGCGAGGGAGAGAGACAGGGAGAGAGAGAGAGAGAGAGAGGGAGAGAAACAGAGGGAGAGAGACAGAGAGAGAAATGGAGAGAGGGGGAGAGACAGAGAGAGGGAGAGAGAGAGACAGGGGTAGTAAGAGAGACAGAGAGGGAGAGAGAGGGGGAGAGACAGAGAGGGAGAGACAGAAAGGGAGAGGGGAAAGATATAATGAGAGACGGGAAAAGAGAGAGAGATGGAGAGAAGGAGAGAGCGAGTATTATGTTCTATAATACGTGTATAAACTGCTGTAGAGCTAGTGACATGCCACCTAGCGTGCTGGAATGTAACAGTAACATGAATACATCACAGAGTGTGTGTGAGAGAGAGAGAAAGAGAGAGAGAGACATGAGAGAATGTTCTTTTTTTTCTGTTTCTATTAAAGTTATCTTTACTTATCTGTACATACACACTTCCTTATTCTACTACACTCTTTAATTGTACAGTATGTACATTTCTTGTTTTATTTCCCACTTGCTTTGGCAATGTACACATATGTTTCCCATGCCAATAAAGTCCCTTTGTTGTAGCATGCATTGTCCAGCAGAGGGTGATATATGTCTGTGTTATGAATTGGAGGACGGACAAAATGTGCTTGCACTTGCCTCATAGTTGCAGGTCAACTCTCCACCCAGCATTTATACATATGCCCCTCGTAATGAAGTAACTAAGTGTTGGACTTGTTTGATACTTTTTCTCCTGCAATTACTGTAAGGCAGATGAGGATCTCGATCTCAAGTTGGGTGAACTTGACCCTGCGAGATATTTCCAACAGTTATGTCAGATATGAAGAAGAACATTTCACTTCCATGTGTAATATCAATAAGACTGAGAGGCAGGCCAGGGAGAGTGTTGGTCAGATTCATAGAGACTTGCTGAATATATATTACTCACATACACTCTACATAGGCTCCTATGGGACGACATGTTACAATTCACACAGAGTAGATACTGTACATGCACGCCTATTCCAATGTATGGTACTACTCGGTGTGTGTGTGTGTGTGTGTGTGTGTGTGTGTGTGTGTGCGTGCGTGTGTGTGTGTGTGTGTGTGTGTGAGAGAGAGAGAGAGAGAGAGAAAGAGTGTGTGTATGTGAGAAAGAGTGTGTTTGTGTGTGTGTGTAAGAGAGAGAGATAGTGTGTGTGTAGTGTATGTGAGAGAGAGATAGTGTGTGTGTGTGTGAGTGAGAGATAGTGTGTATGTGTGTGTGTGTGTGTGTGTGAGAGAGAGAGAGATAGTGTGTGTGTATGTGTGTGTGTGAGAGAGAGAGAGATAGTGTGTGTATGTGTGTGTGAGAGAGTGAGAGAGAGAGAAAGAGTGTGTGTATGTGTGTGTGTGAGAGAGAGAGAGAGTGTGTATGTGTGTGTGTGTGTGAGAGAGAGAGAGAGAGAGAGAGAGAGAGAGAAAGAGAGTGTGTGTATGTGTGTGTGTGTGAGAGAGAGAGAGAGAGAGAGAGAAAGAGAGTGTGTGTATGTGTGTGTGTGTGTGAGAGAGAGAGAGAGAGAGAGAGAGAGAGAGAGCTCAGCTAGCAGGTGTGAAAGCCTTCACACACACAGGGAGATTAGCACCGTCCCGTAGGAGCAGGTTGAGTGAGTTTCCCCAGAAGTTGGTCTTTGTGTGTATGTGCGTGTGTGTATGTGTATTTGTGTGTGTGTGCAAGTGTGCATGTGTGTGTGTGCGAGTGTGTGTGTGTGTGTGTGTGAGTGCGTATGCGTGTGTTTTCTACACTAAAGGGGCACTAAGCTCACCCAAGGCTAGGCTGGAATCCACTGGGCACAATGAAGCCATTGTCTCCCCCAGAAATCTAGAAACAGTGGTCTAAACACACATACATGCACACACACACACACACACACACACACACACACACACACACACACACACACACACACACATGAATGCACGCACACACGCACGCACACACTTACCATTCTCTGCTTTGTTATCTACATCAGTGTGTGTGCGTGTGTGTGTTTGTGTGAGGGAAGCAGTGAAAGTCTAAAGCAAATTCAAAACCTACTTTTGAAAAACAAATTTCAAATTTGTCAGAAGAAGGAGACTGTTTTTTTTTCAAGAGGCTTCAAACTGACAGCTCTATTCAAAAGAGGAGTTCCATCAACACATGCAAATGTCTTCTCTTCTCTTCTCTCGCCCTTTATGCCTTTCTCTCCCAGGAACGTTCTCCCAGGCCAGCCTCCAGCCCCCAGCCTCCATCCCCCAGCCTCCATCCCCCAGACTCCAGGCTGGCCAGCATAAGAGAAGAGCATTCACAGCTGGTGACATTTGACAAGTGGTTTACTCTCCTCTCCTCTCCTGTCCTCCTCTCTCTTGGCATGACTGTGTTGTGTTCTGACTGTGTTGTGTTCTGACTGTGTTGTGGTCTGACTGTGTTGTGTTCTGACTGTGTTGTGTTCTGACTGTGTTGTTCTGACTGTGCTGTATTCTGACTGTGTTGTGTTCTGTGTTGTGTTCTGACTGTGTTGTGTTCTGACTGTGTTTTGGTCTGGCTGTGTTGTGTTCTGACTGTTGTGTTCTGACTGTGTTGTGGTCTGACTGTGTTGTGTTCTGACTGTGTTGTATTCTAACTGTGTTGTGTTCTGACTGTGTTGTGGTCTGACTGTGTTGTGTTCTGACTGTGTTGTATTCTGACTGTGTTGTATTCTGACTGTGTTGTGGTCTGACTGTGTTGTGGTCTGACTGTGTTGTGTTCTGACTGTGTTGTTCTGACTGTGTTGTATTCTGACTGTGTTGTGTTCTGATTGTTGTGTTCTGACTGTGTTGTGGTCTGACTGTGTTTTTCTGACTGTGCTGTGTTCTGACTGTGTTGTGTTCTGACTGTGTTGTGGTCTGACTGTGTTGTGTTCTGACTGTGTTGTGTTCTGACTGTGTTGTTCTGACTGTGCTGTATTCTGACTGTTGTGTTCTGTGTTGTGTTCTGACTGTGTTGTGTTCTGACTGTGTTTTGGTCTGGCTGTGTTGTGTTCTGACTGTTGTGTTCTGACTGTGTTGTGGTCTGACTGTGTTGTGTTCTGACTGTGTTGTGTTCTGACTGTGTTGTATTCTAACTGTGTTGTGTTCTGACTGTGTTGTGGTCTGACTGTGTTGTGTTCTGACTGTGTTGTATTCTGACTGTGTTGTGTTCTGACTGTGTTGTGGTCTGACTGTGTTGTGGTCTGACTGTGTTGTGTTCTGACTGTGTTGTTCTGACTGTGTTGTATTCTGACTGTGTTGTGTTCTGATTGTTGTGTTCTGACTGTGTTGTGGTCTGACTGTGTTGTTCTGACTGTGTTGTGTTCTGACTGTGTTGTGTTCTGACTGTGTTGTGCTCTGACTGTGTTGTGGTCTGACTGTGTTGTGCTCTGACCGTTGCTCTGGCAGGTTGCGGTGTGTCTCCAGGGCTGAGGGTGTTGTGGATGAAGCAGTGCTCTGAGGCAGAGTCAGCTGTAGGAGCAGATGACTCACTCTCCCTGGGTTCTCTTTCATGGTCGGCCATAATACATTATCATTCAGAGGTTACGGTTGGCCATATATACATTATCATTCAGAGGGTACCGTATAGAAGGCCATATATGCATTATAATCAGAGTACAGTTGGCCATGTATACATTATTCATACTCATATTTGTGTTTATTTTCCCTTTTCTAAATCGGTTATGTGTCCAGAGTAATCAGTGTTTGTATGTGTTTATTGGGTTTGTGTGTATGTGTGTATGTGTGTGTGTGTGTGTATGTGCGCGCGCATGCATGCGTGTGTGTGCGTACTAGGCAAAGGTATAGGCAATTGCCTTGGGCCCACAACCTACTTAAGGCCTCATAAACACCTTATAAACATATAGTTAATAATTATTTGCTTAACTTTTCACTAATAATTATTTCTTTCTTTCTCACTACATTGAAATATTCCATGATCTTACTGCTTATCTGCGGAAATGATTCATACACTCTTGGTGCACTATTTAAAAACTGAAGCGAATAGCTAACTTTTTTATTTATTTATTTTTTACTTTCTTTTTTAGCAGAAACCGCGGCTATTAATGTTGTAGTAGGCCCTACTCCAGACCGGTCTCAAGACCACTTTTTGAAGGTCTCACGTGACCGCATTTTTACTCTGCCTCTCGGTCTCGGACAAAGAGGACTCAGGATTTTATTTCAAGACCAGTCAAGACCACAGCTGCGGGAATATCATTAAACTGCCTGTGCATTGTCTAATTGATTTGTTGTATAATTTATGTAAAACTTCCCGCCAGAGGCGGCATGCCTATAGAACTTGAGGGGGCACGTGCACCCTCAGATTTTTTATTTGTATTATATATTTTTTTACATTTCTGTTATTTTTTGTTTACCAATACATTTTACAATGCGGAGCTATGATTATTTTCTCTACTGAGCTGAATGTATGATTTTAAATATGTCATCACCACCACCTTGAAAAGCCACCATAACCTCTTTCAAAAAGCCAAACACCCTCTTTCCCGGTGGATTTGGTTTCTTCCAAATTAACACTGGACCTGGAAGCCCCCCCTCGCCTCGTCTCAGATAAACACGTTTTCATGGTCTGCTTGCATACATTTATGGCGCATTCCAGGCAACCCGTAACTCGTGTTTTTCCTACCTCCTACACGTGAAAATGCACTGGAATGGCAGTCAAACCTGTAACTTCCCACCCGTGAACTCGTACAGATCGATGTACTTCCAGTTGCGCTCTCTGACGTCACACAGCCCTCTAAGCAAGATGGCAGCCCCCATGGGTAAGGCGACAAAGATAACTTTAGGGCTTTCGTTTGCAGCCATTGAAAGTGAATGGCATCCGTCAATGTTGACGCATCAAACGCAGGCGTGCGCCCCGTGTCTAGACAACGAATACCCGAGCAAAGTAGAGCAGAGCAGAGAGTCGATCAACTGAGAAAAGGTAGGTAGATTCAACAATACAGCTACATCATAGCTAGTTTTGCCATAAAACGGTTAAAATAGCCTTAAAACGCGTTGTAGGCCATCATTGGGGCTTTTACCCTGCCATTTACTGCAGCATTATGCATTGATGGAGCGTACCTTCATAGCTAACTGTTAGCTAGCTAACGTTAGTGCCAGATAATGCATTGTAGGCTAGGGATAGCGTGACTGGACCAGTAGCCTAGCTCTGCCATGGTCCGAGTTAACGCTGGATCTTTCCCCTACTTTGAGCAGCACTGTAATGTAGCTACATTTTTAGCTGGTCTGTCTGAGTGAGATTGTTGGAAGCACATTTTCCGAGTGGGTCTCTGTGTCCCGGCTGCATTTGTCATTCGACTCGTTGTGCCAACAAATGAATGCCCCATAGCCTATTGTGGCTCACTCCTTTGGCGCCATCTGTTGGTTTGCATTTGTAAATCTTTAAGACGTTTTTCTATGAATTAAAGCACAAAGAATCATATGACTGCAGAGCATTGCCTAAAGTTTCAGTGATCACAGTTTGCAGTCAAGCAAATGCAGGTTGTACACAGCTTGTAGCCTAGCTGTTGCTGGTATAAGAATATAGTTGTGTAAACTCTAATGTTCACATTACTTGGATAATAAATATATAGAATAATAGAATAAATGCCGCGAAACAGTTGTTTTCATCAATCTGTCTTGATGAATCGCTAGTTGTGCTTACATAGAGAGCATAGGCCTGTTGTGGTATTTCACATGCCTTTGTAATATGATCTTTAGAAACGTCTTTAGACACGAAATAGCTTCCTCACTTGCTCCAGCACGCATGCACACAGCGTGCTGGAGCAACGATTGCGCGCTGTGCGCATTAGTGCTGGAGCAAGTGAGGAAGCTATTTCGTTTCGAAAGACGTTTCTAAAGATCATGGCATGTGAAAACCACAACAGTTATGCTCTATGTAAGCACAACTAGCGATTCATCAAGACAGATTGATGAAAACAACCGTTTCGCGGCAGAAAATAGATTTTTAGAAACTGCATTCTAAGTGCCCCGACCACCGCCATTACATGGATATACTGGATGGATTGATTTTAAATTTCTTGTACAGGCCTCCGAACTACACCAAAGTGATCTCGGTGAGTCAAACGTCTTATAATATGTCGTAAATAAGGTCCAGGTTGTCAAAAACGAGCATTGTCCTTTAATAGCCTTCATGTTGTGATAGTCACTGATGAAATCACCCAACACGGGATTGGAAGCGGCAAACAATGATTTATTGGACAGAACTTAAACTCACGTTACAATCCCTGTCTCTATCTGTCTCTCGGCTGGCTGGAGCTGTGGGCAGAAAACGAGGCCTCAATCTTCTTCCGTACTCCCCCACTTGATCTAATCGGGGCTGGGCAACCACAGGCACACAGAGTCTACCGCATCCCAAATCAAGGTCTTAAGGTTAACTCAAGACAGTAAATAGGATTCTCTTGCTCCACCCCCACGCCTAGTCTAGTGTAGTCAGATTGGCTCCCCGGAGGGGCCCTACTGTCCCAAGATGCGTAGCCTGTCAGGCACCAGGTGCATGACCTGTCATCCACCATCTGAAGTCTCAATCCCACTGATTGTTTGGCTAGTGGTACTTTTATGACATTCTATGAAAAGCATCGGACACCCTGGGGAGGAGGGGGGCCCCCCCTGTGACGTCCCAGCGTGGCCTTCTGACCCCCGGCCCCAGCACAGCACAACTGTCTCCTTTCATCCCTACCACTGCACATTTAGACCGTCCACATAAGAACAGAAACAAACAAACAGCTTTACATTGACTTTAAGACTGTAGACTTTTACCTATGTTCTATATACAACATTATTTGATATTTCTCCTCTTGTTATAGCCAGATAAAAGTATCGAAACCACCTGTAAAAATGCTCTAGAATACAGGAATTGGCTTCTCTTTGCTTCAAAATTTTCAGACCCCCACTTTTGGTGTCCCACCCACTTTCATTTCCCTTCCGACGCCCATGACTGGTAAGTTTAAGTTCACACTGCTTAAGTGGCAACTGGTACTGTAGTGTGCTGTGTCCTGATTTTAAATTGCAAAAATGTACAAAAAACACTAAAAGTTCGCCTCTTACTATCTCTCGCACTATCTCTCGCATTATCTCGCGCACTATCTCGCGCACTATCTCACGCATTATCTCGCGCACTATCTCGCGCACTATCTCACGCATTATCTCGCGCACTATCTCGTGCCCCCTCGGTTTTTGGGGTTGCATGACGCCCCTGCTTCCCGCTTCAAATGCAATTAATAACTTGTCAGATCAATTTGGTCTATATGGTTTGCATGTTCTACATTTAATCAGAAGTGTGTCATGCAGTGTGGAACTCGACCTGGTCTGGTACTGATCTTGACTTGGTCTCGATACACTCTTGACTTGGTCATGACTTGGGCTCGGTTTATGTGGTCTTGTAGACAGCACAGTGGCTACTGACAACACTGACAGAGCAGCAAGAAGCCACTGCTTGAGCTAGTAGTGTGAGCATTGCTAATACTAGTAGCAGAGAGGAGCTACAAGCAAAACAACCTTGCAGGAGAATCCTCCTTTGACTGGAGATTGTAACATAGCTGATGAAGATGGCGAGGAGGACCGAGGAGAACATGACACGTAAACTCTGAGGTGAGGTTTCCCACACTCCACACACACGGTTATGCAGGCTCCCTGAGAGGAACATGGCACGTATACTCTGAGGTGAGGTTCTCCACACTCCCTGAGAGGAACATGACACGTATTCTCTGTCTGAGGTGAGGTTCCTCACACTCCCTCAGAGGAACCAGAAACGTACAGTATTCTCTGTCTGAGGTGAGGTTCTCCACACTCCACACACGGTCCAGCTGCCTCTGGATCTACGGTCAAGGGGAGATGACCGCAGGCCTAGCGCGGCTGGACGCAGTACCCAGCGTCGTCCCCAGAGGGGGCTGTACCTGGCAGGTTGGCAGACAACGTACAAACCTGGGGTGTGTTCAAGTTCAGCTAACAGAGGTGAACGTTCGTCGCAAACATGTTTTCTCCTAACGGTCACATTTGAACGGCTTTTAATGAACGTTCCAAATAGTTCGCATAAACGCAACAATGTTCCATGTGACTGTGTGTGTGACTTGTTGTTGATTTGACTTATATGAAGTAAATCTGTTGCTAGGAGGACCCTAGCAACAGTAGCCTTATCTCTTTCACATCTCCAGAAAGCCTGGGTCCATTGTGATCCTCGTTCCATTACTGGCAAACTACCTCTCCAGACTGTTAGCTTCTGTTAGCAAACGTTTGCGGCGAACACAAACAGCTAACGGGAAATAGTTCGCTAACGTTCGCAAACGTTCGCTGAATCGTCATTATTCCTCGAGGTAGTTTTGAGGATTTCCAACCAGATGGGGCGCTGTCCGCTATGCGGAGTTGTATGGCAGTTGACAAAGACTACCTCGAAAAATAATGACGATGCCACAAAAAACGGCTAAAAAGATCACTTAACGGTAGCGCTGAGCTTTCAAAACTCGAAATGTTTATTTGACACTTTTAAATATGAGCGCCAAGTGCCGCCAACTTGGCGACTATTTAAAAGTCAAAATTTCCTATGTTGGTAGAAAGGACTGTGGTAGCAGATGCTACGTCATCAGCGCACTCACAGTTCCTGAGAAGGGCTACGTGAAACCCAACTCTGCCGTTGACTAGCAGGCCAGGGAGCTTGTCTGGGTGCAGAGACACTGTCAGCTCTTCTCTTCTGGTGAAGTTAAACGGCTCTCTCATCTCAGAAGCTCACAGTCTGTTTTCTCATCGAGCCAGGCTGACGTTGGCCCGTTGACCCCCGTGGGAGCAGAACCGTTCTTTCATCATAACTCACCATGAAGTAAACCGAATTGTAACGTGATTAAACGTGTTTAACATGGAGACGGATATACGGACATTCAAATGAAATGGAAGACAGTGTGGACATTCTCTCCTACTTATTTTGCGTCGCGTGCAGAGATCCAAACCGTATGGTTCTGTAAACCAATCCTCAAGGACGATTTCAGCACTTTTCCCAAATCCGTTGAACTAAATATTGCCAGCGTCAAAACTGTTGAACGTCGCATAGTTTCACATCGGTCTCATTATTCGTTCTTATTCTTATTCAACTCAAAGTCAAGTCAAACAAATGGTGGCGTTCTGAGGCAGCCAGACTGCAGCGTGACGGTCTGTGATGTGAGATCTGTTCTCGGCCTACTGTGCAGTAGCCTTTGCTAGCCCTGTTAGCACATCTCAGTTTCCAGGTCAGATACTATCATAACTACATCTGACAGTTCATCAACCTCTCCTCTAAACAAACGTCACTTACGTTTACAATGGAGCGGAGCAGCTAGCTACAGTAATGTCAGGTATTCCTCCCTGCTCACCACAAAAAAGCCTTATCTGGGAGGCTCCCTCTCTCCGGGGGAGTTTTAAAGTTGAGGTATTTTAATGCAGCCTGTCTGCTGTCTATGGCTTTACTGGGCCTGTCGTGAGGGGAATCATCGTGATCACAGGACTCTCTCTCTCTCTCTCCTCTGTCTCCCTCTCTCTCCCTCTCTCTCCACTACCTGTGGATTCCATGTGTATCACATTACAAAGAGCAGCTCCCGTCTCTGTGTTTGCGTTGCTAGCTCTGTATGTTTCTCAGTCTTACAGTATAGACACCTGTAATCTCTGCTGCCTGGGGCTAGGTGTCTCTCTCTCACACACACACACACACACACACACACACACACACACACACACACGCACACACACATACACACACATACACACACACACACACATATATACACACAGACACACACACATATATACACATAGACACACACACACACAGCCACACACACACATACGCGCACACACACACGCACACACACATATACACACACACACACACACACACACACACAGACACAAACAAAAATCTTTTGTATCTTATTTTGTCTTTATTTATCCAGGTAAGTCATTGAGAACACGTTCTCTTTTACAATAACGTGTAAATCCTCATGTGACGCGGAGAGACCTGAGGACCAGTGTAGCCCCGCCCCCTCCGGCCCCCCGAACCCCCAGTATCCTGGCTCCTAGCTGGCTAAAATGGAGCGCCAGGGAGTCTATGACTGTGTTGTTCAAACAACCAGGCTGCACATACAGTGACAAGAGACAAGGCCACGGGGCTTTTGTCCTGCTCATGTTCTCCAGCTCAGAAGAACGTGCTGGTTTGAGCAAGGGACAGTTTCATTTTCACAATGTTTGTTCACGAACTTATCAAAACCTAACTAATCTAAGTGGCATTTGAAGTCTTGAACTTAGATTCTTAGGGCCTTCCTGGCTGTGGGAGTCTGAGATTGAAGATTATTTGGACTGGTTTCTGTCAGGAGGGTTCAAAGACGTGATACAATGTCCGTACTTAGTCAGGAGAAGCTGGCCAGATGAACACTAAATTCAATTTTCCCGTCCGGGATACCCTTGTTGGTTTTGCTTTAATCATCAACGTTCTCATACTGAAGATAGTTAACTTTACGACTTCCTACACTCCCCTCCGCTGAAATCCAACTCCAGAAAGGGGTTTTCCTCCCTTGAAAATCCACTGAGCAAATCAGGCTAATCACTATTCAATCTCAAATGACCTGAGCAGACTGGAGACCTTGTCTGAGTAAACGCAGGTGAAACAGGAACACTTGAGAAAGTTGAGAGATCTAACAGAACTTAACTTGCAATTGTTATTTGGCTGTCGTCTTTCATAACCCCCCCCCCCCTCTCTTTATTTGACCAGGAGGAGGGAAGCAGAGTGGGCCACATGCAGGGGGAGAGCAGCCAGTGGGACTCACTACGCCTGTGTCCCTGGGGGGGGGTACTGTACAAAAAAATCTATTTATGTAATAATGACGATTCAATTTCGACGATTATTGTTCGAAAAATATTTTAAAAATCTGTTAAAAATCAATAATCATAATAATCATATATCATATTTTTTTCTGGATTTTTCCCAAGTGCTTGGGATGTATTTCAGCTTTTACCTACCATTACGGGACTCCCTATATTTAATGGGTTACTGTATTTAATGGTTTACTGTATTTAATGGGTTACTGTATATAACGAGTTACTGTATTTAATGGTTTGCTGTATTTAATGAGTTACTGTATTTAATGGGTTACTGTATTTAATGGGTTGCTGTATTTAATGGGTTACTGTATATAACGAGTTACTGTATTTAATGGTTTACTGTATTTAATGAGTTACTGTATTTAATGGGTTACTGTATTTAATGGGTTGCTGTATTTAATGGGTTACTGCATTTAATGGGTTACTGCAATTAAATGGTGGAAATGTCATTGGAAGTTCTCTCGTAATCGAACCAAAAAATCATAATCATGACCCCAAGAATCTAAATTGAATTGACATCACTACCGATTCCCCCCCTGTCCTGTACTGTACCTGTCTCAGGGCCGGGGGCCGTGGTCTTTCATGTTTCACTGTCTCCTCAACCCTAATCCTGAATGCAGAGGGCTACTCAGCCAGCGTCCTTAATAGAGACTCTAAATCTCAATTAGCTGGGAGGAGACCAGCTCTGTGACGCTCAGGCTGATTTATATCCCGCAGGATGAGAACCTGGAGTTAAAATATGGACCGTTCACGTTATGTGAGCACAATGTCTCCTCTCCTCCTCATAGTTCACCTGATGGTCGTTCGCTGTTATGGATAGTCTTGATCGCGCAAGTGTGAGCATATATAACAACAACACGTTTCTGTTGTTATAGTCATGCTTGGTCTCTGGTCTATTGGTCTGTCTAGAAATTATTTAATAATAAAATGTTAGAATATTATAAATTGTTTTATTGCATGATGATCAATCAAGCAGCTTTTGCATTCAGAAACCTGGCATAAGGGCAGTGTGGGGGAGTCTGTGTGTATGTGTGTGTTGGTGTGTGTCGGTGTGTGTGTGTGTGTGCATGTGTCAGAGTGTGTGTGTGTGTGCGTCCGTGTGTGTGTGTGTGTGTGTGTGTGTGTATGTCAGTGTGTGTGTGTGTGTGTGTGTGTGTGTATGTGTGGGAGGGGGGTCATGATCAATTATCATTCAGATGTGCTTTGCCTTTTGACCTCAGCTCTGGTCTTCAACATGTTCACATGAAACGAGCCACTAAACAATCACGGTGCTGCCATTGTCCTCTGGGCCTCCCGTTGCTCTCCCTCCCTCCCTCCCTCTGCTCTCCCTCCCTCCCTCCCTCCCTCTGCTCTCCCTCCCTCCCTCCCTCTGCTCTCCAATCCCTCCCTCCCTCTGCTCTCCCTCCCTCCCTCCCTCTGCTCTCCCTCCCTCCCTCGCTCCCTCCCTCTGCTCTCCCTCCCTCCCTCCCTCTGCTCTCCCTCCCTCCCTCTGCTCTCCTACCTCTCCCTCCCTCTCTCCCTCCCACCCCCTTCCTCTCTCTCTCTCCCTCCCTCTTTCCATCTCTCCCTCCCTCTCTGTGTGTGGTTCCAGTAACCTCTCCTGACGCAGGCCAAGACCTTAACAATGTGGTTTTGAGAGATCAACCCCCAGAAAGACAGCCCCGCAATGACTGATCCTGCTGCTCTGTTAACCAGCCTGCTCATACACCTCCTCTCACACACATTACATCACATCATATCACATCACATTACAGTCATTTAGCTGACACTTTTATCCAAAGTGACATACAATAATAATATTTAACGTACAGTAGGAAAAGCCAATGTACTACTACCCTCCAGAACTCATAAATGCATCCCCTCTATAAACAAGTGACTAAGAGCATAATCTAGGGGTAAGCTTAAGTGCAAGAGTAGCAGAATATACATACAGTACAATAGGTGCTTAAGAGGGAGGATCGTGGTAGTACTTCTTGAAGAGGTGAGTTTTGAGCCTGCGGTGAAAGATGGGCAGCGACTCTGCTGTCCTGACGTCCACAACAACACATCAGTTAGCACTGCGAGGCTGCGTTTCTCATTGGTCCAGGAGCCCCACAGCAAAGCGCCGTCGGATCAGTCCTGCCCGGGGAAAACACAAGTGGACAGACGTCAAGTTTGAGGAGGAGGAAGAGGAGGAGCAGGATAATTTATGACAGTGGTCTGTTTTACCTCTGATCTTTCTCCTTTGTGTGAGTGTGTGTGTGTGTGTGTGTGTGTACGGTTGTGCATGGCTCTGTCTCTCTCAGGCCTATCTGTCCAGCCTGTTTGCCCTGGGTGATGCATGGGGCTTCAGACCGTTATCTGCTCCTAGACACCCTGGAGGAATGTGTGGGAGAGGACAATGTGTGTGTGTGTGTGTGTGTGTGTGAGAGAGAGAGAGAGAGAGAGAGAGAGAAAGAGAGAGAGATATTCACCCTCGGATTCAGCCACTGTTTACGAACTATTGTTCAGGACTTCTGTGCAACAAGCGGAAGACGGTTGTGTGTGGAATGATTTATGTGTGTGCGATGACAAGCAGCCAGACTGTTTAGTTTGCTAGGGCGCCAAAATGCTTTCCCAGACAGACACCAGCTCCAGCTCTCAACCTCTCTAGTCCATATATATTGTATATATTATATAAAAAAATATATAAAATCAAAAAAAGGATCAATGAAAGTTATCTTTTTGTAGGGCTCTTGTTTAGTAGTTATTTACACTTGTATACACTGTAAATTCATATTCAAAGCTCTGAGGGACAGACAGGGAACCCAGGAAGTTTCTGCTAGATGAGAGATGTTCAGGGTTGAGATCAACCCCCCCACCCCCGTCTCTCTCTCTCTTTCTCTCTCTCTTTTCTCTCTCTCTCTCTCTTTTCTCTCTCTCTCTCTCTCTCTCTCTCTCTCTCTCTCTCTCTCTCTCTCTCTCTCTCTTTGTCTCTCTCTCTTTACTGTAAGAACAACATTTAGCTAAGGGCCTGCGGAGTTAAAAGCCTAATGAAGTCGAGTCGCTCACTTGTCTCTTTTTCCCCCGTCTCTCTCTCTCTCTCTCTCTCTCTTCCTCCCTCCATCTGATCTTGTTGATGTTTTTCTAGTTCCTCTGTCACGTCGGGGAGGACTGGGCCCTCTGGGTCGTCTCCTTCCTGGCTGGCTTATCTCTCACCCGGATCCTGGCCTCAGCTGCTCTCCCTCCCCTCTCTCTCTCTCCTCTCTCTCTCTCTCTCCCTTCTCTCTCTCTCACTTCCCTCTCTCTCACTCCTCTCTCTCTCTCTCCTGTCCCTCTCTCTCTTCCCCCTCTCTCTCCCTTCTCTCTCACTCCTCTATCTCTCTCTCCTGTCCCTCTCCCTCCCCTCTCTCTCTTCTCTTTCTCTCTCTCCTGTCCCTCTCTCTCCCCCCTCTCTCTCCCTTCTCTCTCACTCCTCTCTCTCTCTCTCTCCTGTCCCTCTCTCTCTTCCCCCTCTCTCTCCCTTCTCTCTCTCACACTTCCCTCTCTCTCTCTCTCATCTCTCTCCCTTCCCTCTCTCTCTCACTCCTCTCTCTCTCTCTCTCTCCTGTCCCTCTCTCTCTTCCCCCTCTCTCTCCCTTCTCTCTCTCTCACACTTCCCTCTCTCTCTGTCTTCTTTCTCTTTCACTTCCCTCTCTCTCTCTCTCTCATCTCTCTCCCTTCCCTCTCTCTCTCACTTCTCTCCCTCTCTCTCTCTCATTGGGGGTGTGTCTGGCTGGTGCTGTCTTGTCACACTGCTCGTCGTGACTTGAGAGCGGAGGAAGGAAGCCCCCTGCTCCCTCCTCACCCAGGCCAGGCTGCCTGTGACCCCAGTGGGGGGGGGTTGGATGTTTTTGTGTGGATGTGGATGTGTTTGTGTGTGTGTGTGGTAGGGGGTGATATGTGTGTGTGTGTGTGTGGTAGGGGGTGATATGGCTGTGTGTGTGTGTGTGTGTGGGGGGGGGGGGGGGTATGGTTGTGTGTGTGTGTGTGTGTGTGTGGTAGGGGGTGATATGGCTGTGTGTGTGTGTGTGTGTGTGTGTGTGTGGTAGGGGGGGGGTATGGTTGTGTGTGTGTGTGTGTGGTAGGGGGGGGGGGTATGGTTGTGTGTGTGTGTGTGTGTGTGTGTGGTAGGGGGTGATATGGTTGTGTGTGTGTTTGTTTGTGTATGGGGGTTTTACTGGAGGGCCCCCTTCACCACCATGATGTCGTCATTTGTTCCCCCAACCATTACTGTGACAGACTGCTTACAGTCCCGGACAGATCACGTTTACTTAAGGATTGATGTTATTCCTTCAGCCCAAACGTATAAACAGGAGAGACGCGTTCCCCTTGGCCCACTGTTCTAAATGAATAGTGTCTGGCGTTACCAGGAGGCTTAGCCTCCTAAGCACACTGGGAACGTGTGATTTTTCTAAACCCGCGCAGGAAAAATATGCTCCAAATTCTTCCCAAGTACAGCGAGGAAAACACCAGAGCTACACTTCGGCTCCACGAGAGTCTCTCATACGCCGGGCGGACCTCGCCCTCCTGGGTCCTAGAGGCTGTCCGTTCCGTGCCAGGGTTGGCATCGCTTGCTCTCCTCTCACTTCACACGACTCAACTCCCTCTTAAAATTAAAAGTAGCAGTTCTCCCCCGTGGCCACTAGGGGTGGAGCAGGCCCGGGAGTCAGGCAGGCAAGGCAGGCAGGAATGTGGCTTATCAACTAAAACGCCATGGCGCTGTCTCTGGTGGATGATGAATGGCCAAGGACCGATTTAACCAAGGGCCATGTCATGTACTAATCTGCTCTTAGCTCAGGGACAGTCAGATGATATTCAAGTGGTCGTTTTTTCCCATAGCCAACGTTTTAACTCCGGTTTAGGTTGGATGGATGTTATAGATTTAGAATGATGGTATTTAGAATGAAGTCTTTAGATGGATCGACCTGTGACTGCTTATGGTGCGTTCGTTTGTGGTCGGAGGTGGCAAGTCGCAAGTGGCAAAATACCTACCTCCGACCTGTGTGCATTCGAGCTATAGCGAATGATATGATGATGATATGATATGATATTGACGTCAGCCGGCAACTGGGGGCTGAGAAACATATCCAAATTTGCGATGAGGAAATGCGAGTTCATGCGGCGTTTTATTTAATCATTCCTAGTAGCAAGTCGTAATTTGCCACCTCCCAGTAATAAATGAACGCATCATTACTGCCCCTTCCCTGACACCATCCTTGGAATGACTCCCCCATCTCTCATCTGTGTCCTTCACTCTCTTCAATCTCTCCCTCTCCCCCTCTCTTCCTCTCTCCCTCCCTCTATCCCTCTCTCCCTCCTTCGCTCCCTCTCTCCTTCGCTCCCTCTCTCCTTCCCTCCCTCTCTCCCTCTACCCCTCCATCCCTCTCTCTCCCCCTCTCTCTCTCCATCCCTCTCTCTCCCTCCATCCCTCTCTCTCTCCCTCCCTCTACCCCTCTCTCCCTCTCTCTCTCCATCCCTCTCTCTCTCCCTCCCTCTCCCTCCCTCCCTCAGCATGGAAACTGCTCCAGTCTTGGAGAAATGAAAACACAGACGGCCTTCATCCTCCTCTTCTCAGAAAACAACCATATCCAACAGAACAGAAAAGATGAGAAGATAACCTGAACAGAGGAGAGGAGAAGAGAACCAGAACAGAGGAGAGGAGAACCAGAACAGAGGAGAGGAGACGAGAACCAGAACAGAGGAGAAGAGAACCAGAACAGAGGAGAAGAGAACCAGAACAGAGGAGAGGAGAACCAGAACAGAGGAGAAGAGAACCAGAACAGAGGAGAGGAGAACCAGAACAGAGGAGAAGAGAACCAGAACAGAGGAGAGGAGAAGAGAACCAGAACAGAGGAGAGGAGAACCAGAACAGGAGAGGAGAAGAGAACCAGAACAGAGGAGAGGAGAAGAGAACCAGAACAGAGGAGAGGAGAACCAGAACAGAGGAGAGGAGAAGAGAACCAGAACAGAGGAGAAGAGAACCAGAACAGAGGAGAAGAGAACCAGAACAGAGGAGAGGAGAACCAGAACAGAGGAGAAGAGAACCAGAACAGAGGAGAGGAGAAGAGAACCAGAACAGAGGAGAGGAGAACCAGAACAGGAGAGGAGAAGAGAACCAGAACAGAGGAGAGGAGAAGAGAACCAGAACAGAGGATAGGAGAACCAGAACAGAGGAGAGGAGAAGAGAACCAGAACAGAGGAGAAGAGAACCAGAACAGAGGAGAAGAGAACCAGAACAGAACAGAGGAGAACCAGAACAGAGGAGAAGAGAACCAGAACAGAGGAGAGGAGAAGAGAACCAGAACAGAGGAGAGGAGAACCAGAACAGGAGAGGAGAAGAGAACCAGAACAGAGGAGAGGAGAAGAGAACCAGAACAGAGGAGAGGAGAACCAGAACAGAGGAGAGGAGACGAGAACCAGAACAGAGGAGAGGAGAACCAGAACAGAGGAGAGGAGAACTCACAGCGGGATGGAAGCCGCTCGCCAGGCGTTGTTGGGTCGGCGGAATAACGGTTTTTAAGAGGGGAAATGATAAACATATGAAGCAATTATGACATTTTCAATTCATTTCAGGCTGATTCTTTCATGTTTATTACGTTACGGTCTCAGTTGTCATTTTTCATTTACAGTCAGCCAGGCAAAACATCATTTGAAGTTATTATCATCTCACTAAATTCAGTCCATGGAGGTTTGCAATTGTCGTTTCATTATTTTCACTATAAATTCATGTTCTCTTTTTCTTTGAACTCTCATCAAGTATTCTTTATTCCTCACACTGAAACACTTAGTGTAATATCAAACATTCCAATATGCATATGTGGATTATAATATATTCAGATTATAGTCAGAATGTTACAGAATACTGAGAGATGGTCAGATGGCCATGATCTTACCATAACCCTTTCATTAATACACGTGTTCCATAGGATCTCCTAACTCTAACCCTTTCATTAATACACACGTGTTCCATAGGATCTCCTAACCCTAACCCTTTCAGAGAGGGGGCGGGTAGTGAGTGTGGGGGGGGTCAGGCGTGCCAGACGAACACAGAGTCCTCATTGAGGTGTTGCGATAATAATCAGCTGGGAGGTTGAAACTCTGGAGAACACGGAATTAATGTTACGTTTGATCTGAGGGGCCAGACCCGGAAACCGCCAGAATGTAAAACATTATTCAATGTCTGTCACGTCCAATCACACGGCCCGGTCTGCCTCACATAAAGGCCGGTTTATGTATCTCGCAGCAAACACAGGAAAGGGGGGATGGGGGGTGGGGGTGGGGGGATGCTGAATTCACGCATGCAGGCCGAGTCTTGGGGATACACATAATCTAGGACTAAAACGGCCTCTTGTGTGATTCCTGTAGGCTGGGAGGAGAAATGGAGGGAAGAGAAAGGGAGAGAGAGAGGGAGAGAGAGAGAAAGAGAGGGAGAGAGAGAGATAGAGGGAAAGAGAGAGAGGGAAAGAGCGACAGAGCGAGAGAGAGAAAGCGACAGAGAGAGAGGGAGGAGAGAGAGGGAGGAGAGAGAGGGGAAGGAAGGAGAGGGAGAGAGAAAGGGAGAAAGAGAGAGAGATGGGGGGAGAGAGGGGGAGAGAGAGAGAGAGGGAGGGAGAGAAGTAGAGGAGGCTACACACTCGGGGAAGAGAGCATTCTACTTGTGTGTTTTTGGACCCGGGCTTACGGCGCTGTCCTGTGAGCCCGGGCCCTGGGTGGCTCCCGGAGTAAACAGAACAGAGGGGAGGGGAGGGGTATGGAAAGACTTCTCAGAACCGCTCGCACCGGACCGGAGGCCCGGCTAGGGTCCGGTCCAACCCAAATAACTGACGAATGACAGGGGAACCCTTTCGTCCAATCCCGTCCCGTCCCCACATCCTCCTCTCACTTCCTGCTTGGGTTTGACCCGTGGGGTGGGGCGGGCCATGGTGTGGGCGGGAGGATGTTTGGCTTGGTAATGGGTTTTATTAGAGAGAGGCCCTTGGTGAGTAGCCGGGTTCGGAGCGCTCTTTACTAAAAGACGAGGTTTAAACCGGAGAGCTGGTCGTAGGGGTCGGGTGATAAAGCGCCTTTGTGCGTTTCGTCTGGGGAAACAGGATTCGGACAAACACATAGGAAACGGATATTTATTCACAGTGTTGCTGAGGTTAAACTATTGTGCCGAAGCCGACATCCTGCTTGGTAAACGTCCCGTTCATCTCTGTGGGGAGTTGTTTAGTTTAGGGGGAGAGTTGCTCATACACTGAGCCCCAGCTGACCTTCGACCTCCAGACCGCTCAGCAGACACAGACTGTGTGGCGGTGGCCCTGTTGAGTCCTGTGAGAAGCGCGCTTGTGTGTGTGTGTGTGTGTGTGCGTGCGTTTGTGTGTGTGTGCGTTTGTGTGTGTGTGTGTGATCCTGTGGTCGCCCTTCGATTCCAGCCGATTTAGTCATCAGATCTCTGTCTCTGAGTTGAAAGGGGAGAGGATTCTGGGATGGAGGGGGACGGGGGGCAAAAGTCTCTGGGAAACAAAAAACGATTAAAAAAAAAACACTGCTGGGTGACAGAGGGAGAGAGCTGTGATGGGGATGTGTTTGAATGTGTTTGAATGTATTTGAATGTGTTTCAATGTGTTTGAATGTGTGTGAATGTACTTCAATGTCTTTCAATGTGTGTGAATGTGCTTCAATGTGTTTCAATGTGTTTCAATGTCTTTATGTGTTTCAATGTGTTTCAATGTGTCTCACTGTTTCAATGTGTTTCAGTTTCAATGAGTTCAATGTGTTTCAATGTGTTTTAATGTGTTTCAATGTGTTTCAATGTGTATGAATGAGATTGAATGTGTATGAATGTGTATGACTGTGTGAATGTGTATGAATGTAAATTACTGTAATGTGTATGAATAATGTTCATACACATTAATTCACATTCATACACATTTATTTACATACATATAATAATGTGAATTCATATGTATGAATGTATATGAATGTGAATGAATGTGTATGAATGAATGTGAATGAATGTGAATGAATGTGTATGCATGTGAATTCATGTGAATTAATGTGTATGAATGTGTATGCATGTGAATTAATGTGTATGATTGTGTATGAATGTGAATTGTGTGTGAATGTGAATTAATGTGTATGAATGTGTATGAATGTGTATGAATGTGTATGAATGTATATGAATGTGAATTATTGTGTATGAATGTGTATGAATGAATGTGAATTAATGTGTATGAATGTGTATAAATTAATGTGAATGAATGTGAATGAATGTGTATGCATGTGTATAAATGAATGTGAATGAATGTGAATGAATGTGTATGAATGAATGTGAATGAATGTGAATGAATGTGTATGAATGAATGCACATGTGCTCCCACTCAGTATGGGACTCTGGGCCTGTAGAATGCAGCGGGTCACAAACTATTCTACTTCAAACCTCCTCATCCCTGCCTCAGTCATTATAGAATGTGGCTGGGCTGGTTTTGGGGCTGGGCTGTGCTTGAGCTGGGCTTGGCTGGGGCTGGATTTGGGCCTGGTTTTGGGCCTGGTCCTGGGGCTGAGGCTAGGCTGGGCCACGCCAACTTTGAGGTCTCAATCTATGAATATTCCTAAGTGGGTCTTGGATCCTGAGTACCCTCCCACTGCCAGGTGGCCCAGGTGTAGGGTGCCTGTGGGGGGGTGGGGGGGGTGGGGGTTAGGGGGCTGCTCGTGGCCGCCAGCATACCTGGGTTAAACTGGCCAGGTTAGGATAACACCTAGCTGTTACCAGCTTATAAACACTCAGGTAGTCTCAGAGTCTCAGCGGTCAGTTCCTGAAACGCTCTCTCTACCATGTTTATTTGATTTGCTACACACCTGGACGTCACCCAGGCTGGACAGACTGCAGGCCTGGGCTTTCCATCTACCTCTCCTGCTTTAGCTGTCATCTTGTTTAGAGGGATTAGAAATGTCAATTTCTCCTCCTCCTTCTCCTCCTCATCCCTCTTCTCCTCCTCCTCTTCTTCCTCCTCCTCTCAGCTGGTTAACAGCAGCAGTGTCCTCGGCCTCAGCAAGACAACAGTATTATATTATGTATACGTGTGTTGGGCTCTACCATGGGGAGGACTTTAACAGTGTGTATACAGCCCAATCCCAACCCCCCCCCCCCCCCTTGGCCCTAGCCCTTGGCCCTACCCCTACATTGTGCACGTTCACAAATAGGGTCCCATTCCTTTTAGCTGCATACTGTAACATCCCAGGGACTCCACAGAAAATCAGGCAACCAATACAATTCTGATTAAATACATAGCGAGTGGTGTCCCATTTCTTAAGTAAAGATTTCAACCCCCTATCCCTTGTGGCTCCGTTCTGAAGGGTCACTACCCAGTCGAGGGCACCCCAAAACTAGGGGCTAGGGCTAAGGGGGAGTATTGGGATTGGGCCTTAGTGTAGTATCAGTGTGTATTAGAGTAGTATCAGTGTGTATTAGTGTCTTTATAGTGGAGAATATCGTTCAGCCCTGTCATATCACAGAGGAACCACCCACCCCCCCCCACCATCCCTAGACCTGTTAGACCAGCCGTTTGTTTCCCTATCTACCTGTCTGCCTGCTAGTCTGTCTGTCTCCCTGTCTGTCTCCCTGTCTGTCTGTCTGTCTGTCTGTCTCCGTCTCTGGCTGCGTCCTGGTTCCTAACAGAGGGTAAACTACGCTGCAGGCTGTCTCGTCGGGAGCCTCCACCCAGCGTGATGACAGCTGATATATTTATGCCCTTGTAATTGGTTGACCTGTGGCACATAAAAAAAAGTTAAAAACGACAAGATTTACACAGACCGACACACTGAGACTACTGTTTCCTTAAGGGAGGAATCCCGGGGACACGGTGTGTGTGTGTGTGTGTGTGTGTGTGTGTGTATGTGCGTGTTATGTGTGTGTGTGTATGTGTGGATCGGGGTCAATGTTACGCCTCCAAAGAAGAATCACACGTGATTTGAGCCCCAAAGGCTGTGACTAACCACCAAAGAATCCACTCTGGGTAGTCCTCTGTAAATCAATCACATTCTACTGGTTTACAGGCCGACTGGAGAAAAACCACCTCTTTCAAAAGGTCTGGCCTTCTAAGTGTCTCTGCCACGACCAGATTGTCTGTATCTACGCACTGTAGCCCCCCCCCACCTCTGTGGACAGTTCAGGTACACATACAGGGACAGCCTGCGGCAGTTGGGGAATGTTTAACCAGTGCACACACAGCAGTTAGAGATCCTGTAGTCATCCTCTCACTCCATAGGTGGATCTTTAGACTTTTGTAATGACAGACAGATAAGAAAGATAGCTAGGGAGAGAGAGAGTGTGTTGCCTCGGGTAAGGACTCTATATCTTTGATCCCTGTCCTGGGGGGGGGGTCTGGCTCTCAATGTGTCTCCACTACTGGCCCTTCACCTCCCCCTGCCTCACCCCTCACCTCACCTCACCCCCTCCCCTCACCCCAGCCTCCCCTGGACCTCAGGCTCTGAGTGAAGCAGCCAGCAGGCATGTGAGCCACTCTCTCTCCCCAGAACAAGGCCTCTCTCCCTGGGTGTCAGAGCAGAGAGAGACGGGGACAGTGGAACAGGAGAGCTGCAGGAGCCGGCCAGAGTCAAGTTGGAATGAGCTCCTATGATGAGATATCCAAACAGGACACAAGGTTCTTAGAAAAAAACAAAATAAATGTTTGAACTACCCTGTGTAAAATGGTACATAACATTATGGGTGTAAGGTTACTGGGATTGAGAATAGGCCATTACACATTTTCTCACACACACACACACTTTTCACCGGAGGTCAAGATATTAACACTGGAGAACCTTTAGATGATGAGGCTAGTGCTGACTGGACAGGCTAGCGCTGGTTGGTGCTGGTAATAGCAGCCATTAGCTCAGCGAGGAGGGTATTAACAGTGATATGAGCTAATTCCTCTGAGCCTTGGCTAGTTTAATTAAGAATACTGTTGAGAGGGGAAGTCACGCTGAGCTGGAACACGGGATTATAATTCTGAGAGGGGGGAAGTCGACAAGTGTCGAGGATTAGGTGCAACACACACTGGTTCATGGACATAACTTTCCCACACATTTGGACACAGGGGTGGCACACACACACACAGCCGAGTCAGGCATTTTCTCACCCTTTTTTTTTTTTTTTTACCCAACCCACTGTGGAGTTATTATTAAACATTTTTCCCAAACCATGTTGTCGACAAAGGCCAGTTTGTTCAAGCATGTTTGCTCGGTTTATTAAAATAGCCTGGGCACTAAAGTGATCAGACCGGGGCCCTCACCCCTTAAATCTAAGCAGTCACTCCAAAAATATTAATATGCACCATCAGCACAAAACCAACAAACGGCCCCTCGGACTCATCCCGCTTGACCCGTTTTAAAATAACACACACAGACACGGAGGAATGTGACCATAACTCTTCAGATACAGTAAGTCACGTCAGATTTGCTGCGATGCCTCCCGGCGGCGGTAAAGAAAGAATGATGCCTATCTCGCCATCATCGACCGGGGGACGGAATGTCTCTGAGCGTTGGCCCCACTCATACGCGCCGGCTGTGATATAGCTTTTTTCTCGGTTTTTTTTTTTTTTTTTTTTTTTTTTAAAACCCTGAATGCAGTCATTGTCTGGCCGAGGAGGGGAGCGAGAGAGAGAGAGAGAGAGATGGGGGGGGAGGAGGAGGGGGGGGGGGGGGGGGGAGGAGGAGGGGGGGGGGGGGGGGGGGGGCGACACACCACATGGACGGCGGCGATAATGTTGGCCTTCTGTGTTTGGCCTAAGCCTCCGTTTTCACCATGCTACGAGCTGTTATCTCCCGCCCACATCAGGGGCATGCTGCTGCAGGTTATCGTCCCTGACCCCTGACCTCTGGCTCCGCGCGCTAGTGCAGGGAGAGCTTTCAGCCCCGATTCCCTCTACCAGACCGGCTCGGAGGCCGCAACACAATGAGGGACACAACGCAAAACTGGATGCATAATTAAAAGAAGTAGTGTAATTAACGGTGATAAGACAATAGACAAAAGAATATGGTCAACTCAAGAAAACAAGGTGAGAGACGTTGGTGTGGAGCCATACTGCCACCTGTATCGCCCAGACACACCGCTGGACACGGGTGAAACACAGGGGCTCGTGGTTGGTCAACCAATCAGATCTAATCTGCTGCACCTGGAGTACAAGAACAAACACACAAGGAAAACAATACTACTGTACATGTAACACTGTGCATCATATTCTAACACTGTACATCCTATTCTAACACTACATGTAACACTGTGTACAGTACATCATATTCTAACAACACTACATGTAACTGTTTATATCGTGTTACATTCTTATTACGATGTTATTACCAAAGGGGTATGGCAAATAAGAACATAGTCTGTGTATAACACAGCTGGTAGATGGAATGCAACACAATACTCTGGGTGTGGGGCATTCAAAACACAATACAATGTCCAAATCCAATGTACCTTTTGTCATCAAAAAAGGATTTATTTCCACACAAAACTCATGAGTATACTACAAGAAATGGACAAGACAAGGGGGAAGAAAATAAAACAACATAACACTCCTCCGGACGCTAACAAAGGGTAGGAGAGGGGGGCAGGGAGAAAGACCATGCGGCGGTGCCACACCACAAACACAGCCCTAAACTTCCCTCCCCTTCTGCTACACACACACTCTTAACTAATTAGACCTGCCCGGAACCTAACCTACCTGCTACAACAAGTGCACCGGACGCGTCTTTCCTAATGTGTATAGACAGTGGTTACCTACATGGTGCAAAATGTAGACCCCAGGGTGTCTTACCTAGCCCTTCTCCCTTGGCCAAGACGACAAAGGACTAGGGGGGCACGAACCAACAATCAAACTAGGTAAACCAAAAGTTAACAGGCACAAAACAAACATAACAACCCCTCTCCTCCACAGAACACAGGACACTCTTATAGGAGACAGGGAGACACATGATTGGACAACAAGGAAGGTAGATAATTGAACACAGGTGGGAAATCGATGAGGCACACAAGGACTGCACACACTGAGGGCAACGATGATTGACAGGACAGGACAAGGCGGGACCAGGAACCACATGCACCACCGCTGGCCAACACCTGGGGGAGACAGGAAGGAAAATCAAACACAAAAACAACACCACACATCCTTTCCCGTAACATATCGTATTCTAACAACACTACATGTAACATTGTTTGTATCGTATTCTAACAACACTACATGTAACACTGTGTACATCATATTCTAACAACACTACATGTAACATTGTGTACATCGTATTCCAACAATACTACATGTAACACTGTGTACATCGTATTCTAACAACACTACATGTAACACTGTGTACATCGTATTCTAACAAGACTACCTGTAACATTGTGTACATCGTATTCTAACAAAACTACATGTAACACTGTGTACATCGTATTCTAACAAGACTACCTGTAACATTGTGTACATCGTATTCTAACAATACTACATTGTAACATTGTGTACATCGTATTCTAACAACACTACATGTAACATTGTCCATCCATACATCTTCATCCGCTTATCCGGGGTCGGGTCGCGGAGGCAGCAGCTCCAGCAGGGGGCCCCAGACATCCCTTTCCATAGCAGCATCATCCAGCTCTGCCTGGGGAATCTTTAGCCGCTCACAGGCCGGACACGCCTGGAACACCTCCCTAGGGAGGTGCCCAGGAGGTATCCTCAATAGATGCCCGAACCACCTCAACTGGCTCCTTTTGACGCAAAGGAGCAGCGGCTCTACTCCGAGTCTCTCCCGAATGACTGAACTTCTCACCCGATCTCTCAGGGAGACCCCCGCCACCCTCCGGAGAAAGGGTCGGCCGCTTGTATCCGTGATCTCGTTCTTTCGGTCATGACCCATCCTTCATGACCATAGGTGAGGGTGGGGACGAAGATAGACCGGTAGATCGAGAGCTTTGCCTTTTGGCTCAGCTCTCTTTTCGTCACAACAGTGCGGTAAAGCGACTGCACCAGCTGCTCCGATTCTCCGGCCAAACTCCCTACTCGGAGCGGACAGGCCACCGGTTTCACACTCAGTTGCGAACCTATCCAGAGAGTGCTGGAGGTCGCAGACAGATGATGCCATCAGGACCACATCATCTGCAAATAGCGGGGACGTGATCCCCAGCTCACCAAACTGCAAACCCACCTCCCCATGGCTACGCCTCGATATCCTGTCCATGAAAATCACAAACAGGATTGGTTACAAAGCGCAGCCCTGGCGGAGGCCAACCCCCACCGGAAAGGAAGACAACTTACTGCCGAGGACCCGGACACAGCTCTCGCTCTGGGTGTACAGGGATTGGATGTCCCTACTGTAAGTAGGGACCCCCTCACCCCATACTCCCGCATAACCCTCCACAAGACCTCTCGAGGGACCCGCTCGTAAGCCTTCTCCAAATCAAAACACATGTAGACAGGTTGGGCAAACTCCCAAGCCCCCTCCAAGATCCTCGTGAGAGTGAAGAGCTGGTCGGTGGTTCCACGACCAGGACGAAATCCGCATTGTTCCTCTTCGATCTGAGGTTCGACTATCGGCCGGACCCTCCTTTCCAGCACCCTGGAGTAAACTTTCCCAGGGAGGCTGAGTAATGTGATGCCTCTATAATTGGCACACACCCTCTGGTCCCCTTTTTTGAATATTGGGACCACCACCCCAGTCTGCCACTCCTTTGGCACTGACCCAGACTTCCTCAATGTTAAAGAGGCGTGTCAACCAAGACAGCCCCGCAACACCCAGCGCCTTCAGCATTTCTGGATGGATCTCATCAGTCCCTGGGGCTCTGCCACTGTGGCGTTGTTTGACTACCTCAGTGACCTCCTCCAAGGAAATTGACGACCCCCCATCATCTTCCGGCTCTGCCTCGATCGTAGAGGGTGGATAAGTTGGGTTCAGGAGTTCCTCAAAGTGCTCCTTCCAACGCTCAACAACCTCCTCAGTTGAGGTCAGCAGTGTCCCCTCCTTGCTGTATACAGCTTGGATGGTCCCCCGCTTTCCCTTCCTGAGGTGTCTGATGGTCTTCCAGAAATACTTTGGTGCCGACCGAAAGTCCTTCTCCATGGTTTCTCCGAACTCCTCCCACACCCGCTGCTTTGCCTATGTCACGGCCGAAGCCGCAGCCCTCCGGGCCAGTCGATACCCTGCAACTGCTTCTGGGGTCTCCCGGGCTAACATATCCCGGAAGGCCTCCTTCTTCAGTCGGACGGCTTCCCTGACCACCGCTGTCCACCACGGTGTCCGAGGGTTACCGCCCCTTGAGGTACCTATGGCCCTCAGGCCACAGCTCCCAGCCGCTTCAGAAATGGAGGTTTTGAACACCGACCACTCATGTTCGATGTCCCCAACCTCCACAGGGATGCCTGAGAAGCTCCGCTGGAGGTGGCAATTGAAATCTCTCCGGACAGGCTCTTCCTCCAGACGTTCCCAGTTAACCCTCACTACACACTTGGGTTTTCCAGGTCTGTCCAGAGGCTTCCTCTGCCATCGAAACCAGCTCACCACCAGATGGTGATCAGTGGACAGCTCTGCCCCTCTCTTCACCTGAGTGTCCAAAACACATGGCCTCAGATCAGATGATACAATAAAGAAAACGATCATCGACCTTCGGCCTAAGGTTTTCTGATGCCAGGTGTTCTTGTGGGCATCCTTGTGTTCGAACATGGTGTTTGTTATGGACAAACCGTGACTAGCACAGAAGTCCAACAACAAAACACCACTCGGGTTCAGATCGTGGTGGCCATGCCTCCCAATCACACCCCTTCAAGTTTCTCCATCATTGCCCATGTGTGCATTGAAGTCCCCCAATAGGACAGTGGAGTCCCCTGCAGGAGTCCCAAATAGGACTCCACTTAGGGTCTGCAGGAAGGCCGAGTACTCTGAACTGCTGTTTGGTGCATAAGCACAAACCACAGTCAGAGTCCCCCCCCTCACAGTCCTAAGGTGCACGGAGGCGCCTCGTCCACTGGGGTGAACTCCAGCACAGAGGCTAGATAGTATAGCCACACCTGGCTTACGCTCCATACCATAAGCAACTCCGGAGAAGTACAACCCCTATCCAGGAGTTTGGTTCCGGTGCCGGTGCTGTGCGTGGAGATTAGCCCCACCAGTTGTAGTTGGTATCGCTCCACCTCCCTCACAAGCTCCGGCTCCTTCCCCCCCAGTGAGGTCACGTTCCATGTCCCCAGAGCCAGCCTTTGCCACCTGGGTCCGGTCCGTCAGTGCCCTCCGCCTTCACTGCCACCTAGTTGGCAGCGCCCCCGACCCCGACAGTTCTTCCCACGGGTGGTGGGTCCACGGGACGGATGAGACGGAGATGTTGTTTCCACGTTGCTCTTTCGGGCTGGGCCCGGCCGGGCTCCATGAAAAGCCCAGCCACCAGGCGCTCGCAGACGGGCCCTCCGTCCGGGCCTGGCTCCAGACGGGGGCCCCGGGCTTCCTCCGGGCTGGGTATCTCTTCAGTGCTCTTCCATCAGGGCTTTTTGCTGGTTAAGGACTGTGGGGCGCAACTCCTCACAGCCCTACTCTGGCCGTTTTGGGCTTAAAACCCTCATCCGCCCTTGCTCCACACCTCCAGATGGTATACGGTGCGGAGCCAGGCACGAGCAGCACCTGTGGTTTTTGTTCGGAGTGACCTTCTCCTAGTTGGGTTGCCTACTATGGCTGTGAGCCACATCTGCCCATGCTATTTGCCCATAGTTGGGACAGTGGTTGGCAGGCCGCGGGGAGGCACTGTAGGAGTCTTGGCGGTGGAGTGGCTTTGTACTGGCAGAAGACTTACGCACTCGGCTCCTCTTTTCACCCTCCATAAGGAGGGCTAGCTGGCGGCGGTAGCTGCAAGCAGAGTGGCAAGCAGAAGCGGCATGCAGCATGCACTAACGACAAGCACTACTAACACAGATCTACTGCACTACACATCACACAACCCTGCACAGTAATGCCCAAACAACTCCCCCATACTCATCTCCAAATGCAGGATGGAGATTGGAGATTAAACCCTTCCTGCACAGGTGGATCCTGGACTTCCTGACGGGCAGACCTCAGGTGGTGAGAGTGGGCAGCCACACCTCATCTTCTCTCACCCTAAACACTGGAGAAAGTCACCCTCTCACCCTCAACACTGGGCTGTTTCATATCCTCTGTACAAACATGACTGTATAGTTACTGTACCTACAATTCTAGCTCAATTATCAATTCACTGATGACACAGCTGCGGTAGGCCTGATCTCCAACAATAATGAGAAGGCCTTCGTGGAGGGGGTGGAGTGCCAAACTAAATGTTGTCAGGGCAACAACCTCCACCTGAACGTCAGTAAGAAAATGGAGATGCTAGTGGACTACAGCTGGAAGCAGGAAGATGAAAGTGATTCTAGTGGACTAGCAGGAAGCAGTAGCAGCCAATTGCCTGAACAGCAGTGGGACCCCTGTGGAGACAGTGTATTTAGTACAGTATGTTGATGTACAGATCACCAATGACCAGACATGGAAAACAAACATCCCCGTATATGCATGATTCAGAGGGCGTCTGACTGAGAACATCAACACTACCAACATGCTATGGAAGCAACACCATGCAGGACAAGTCACTGTAGAGAGTGTTGGAGATCAGGCCTACCGCAGCTGTCATCAGTGAATTGATAATTGAGCTGGAATTGTAGGTAACTATGCAGTCGTGTTTGTACAGATGATATGAAACAGCCCAGTGTTTAGGGTGAGAGGGTGACTTTCTCCAGTGTTGAGGGTGAGAGGTTCACTGTCTCCAGTGTTGAGACAGTTGCTGAGTTTGGAGATGAGTATCGGGGGAGTTATGGTATTGCAATCTGAAATATAGTCAATGGATAGCAGCTCTTAACTATAGTTTATGAACAGCAGCCTCACACAATTTGCCTCATACATTTTGCTTTCAATTCATATAGTTAAAACTATGTCTTAAATTAAATCCTGTCGCCTACTATATAGGCTAAGATAAAATACTGAACCCCTTTTTGAAGGGCCCTACTAATCACTAAGTATCTCAAAGTACTCCAAAGTATACCACAAAGTACTGCAAAGTACTCCAAAGTATAATGCAAAGTACTGCAAAATACTGCAAAATACTGCAAAATACCACAAAGTACCCCGAAGTATACAGCAAAGTACCCCAAAGTATACAGCAAAGTATACCCCAAAGTATACCACAAAGTACCGCAAAGTACCCCAAAGCAAACTGCAAAGTACCTCTGTATACCACAAAGTCCCACAAATTACCACACATTACTGCAAAGTATGGGTAAGTACCACAATGTATACCACAAAGTACTATAAAGTACCCCAAAGTATAACGCAAAGTACCCAAAGTATACTGTAAAGTACTGCAGAGTACCACAAAGTACCCCAAAGTATACCACTAAGTACCGCAAAGTACTCCAAAGCACACCACAAAGTACCTCAAAGTATTCCGCAAAGTACTGCAAAGTACCCCAATGTTTACTGCAAACTATCGCAAAATATCAAAGTACCCCAAAGTATACTGCAGAGTACTGCAAAGTATTGCTGTGTACCCCAAAGTATACCACAAAGTACTGCACAAAGTATACCACAAAGTACAGCAAAGTACCCCAAAGCATAGTGCAAAGTACCTCCGTATACCACAAAGTACCACAAATGACCACGTATTACTGCAAAGTATGGGTAAGTACCTCAATGTATACCAAAAAGTACTACAAAGTACCCCAAAGTATAATGCAAAGTAGCCAAAGTATACTGCAAAGAACTGCAGAGTACCACAAAGTACCCCAAAGTATACCACTAAGGACCGCAAAGTATCAAAGTACCTCAAAGTACCCCAAAGTATACTGCAGAGTACTGCAAAGTATTGCTGTGTACCCCAAAGTATACCACAAAGTACTGCAAAGTATACCACAGAGTACCCCAAAGTATATCACAAAAGTACCTCAAAGCACCCAAAAGTATACTGCAAAGTATCATAAGACACATATATGTATACCACAAGTACCACAAAGTACGCCAAAGTATACCACAAAGTACCCTAACAGCAGTATTCATTCGCTTTTTTAGATTATTACATTATCAGTCAAGTATTACGTTACCAGTTTTGAAAAAAAAAGACCCACCTGATAATGTAATAACTTGACCAATAATGTAATAAGGTATTACATTATCAGAAAAATGGTATTACATTATCAGTCAGGACATTTTATTACATTATTGGTTAAGTTATTACATTATCAGGTTTTATTACATTTTCGATTGACTTAAGTCAAACTTTTATTACATTATCAGGCGTTATTACATTATCAGTTAATTATTACATTATCGGGTGCTACAAGGTGTCTTACTTCTCCATTCTAGTTTTGCACAGAAAACCAGCCACTGCCCCCTGTAACATTGTGTACATCATATTCTAACAACAATTCATGTAACACTGTGTACGTCGTATTCTAACACTACATGTAACACTGTATACATCGTATTCTAACAAGACTACCTGTAACATTGTGTACATCGTATTCTAACAACACTACATGTAACACTGTGTACATCGTATTCTAACAAGACTACCTGTAACATTGTGTATATCGTATTCTAACAACACTACATGTAACATTGTGTACATCATATTCTAACAACACTACATGTAACACTGTGTACATTGTATTCTAACAACACTACATGTAACATTGTGTACATCGTATTCTAACAACACTACATGTAACATTGTGTACATCATATTCTAACAACACTACATGTAACACTGTGTACATCGTATTCTAACAACACTACATGTAACATTGTGTACATCATATTCTAACAACACTACATGTAACACTGTGTACATTGTATTGTAACAACACTACATGTAACATTGTGTACATCGTATTCTAACAACACTACATGTAACACTGTGTACGTTGTATTCTAACAACACTACATGTAACATTGTGTACATCGTATTCTAACAACACTACATGGAACACAGTGTACATCGTATTCTAACAACACTACATGTAACATTGTGTACATTATATTCCAACAACACTACATGTAACATTGTGTACATCATAGTCTAACAACACTACCTGTAACATTGTGTACATCGTATTCTAACAACACTCCTCATGTAACATTGTGTACATCGTATTCTAACAGTATAGAGGACGAGCTGTAACCCCTCCCTCTCCAGACTGTGAGCATCGTGCAGTGTGCTAAAGAGTGCAGTGCAGGGCAGGGCGGCCGGGCAGACGTTTATCCCAGGCTGAACCAGGGCAATTACTCCAGGGCCCTGAAACCCAAACCATTTATTTGACACGGTATCCCAGTGGCCCCGGTCTTGTAAACGCTGTCTGTGCTCAGTGTAAACACGGAGCAGGAGAGAGGCCTGCATTAGGAGATGATTAATCCCAACTTTTTCTCACTGCGGCGGATGTGGACAAATTAAGAGCCCCCGTTTCTGGCCCCCCTGTGGAGGAATAAGCAGAAACATCCATGTTCTTTTTCAATTTGCAAAAAACAAACCCCCATATTTATCATCATATACCAGCTGGTAGACGTCTGTCAATGACAAAAAAAAATTGACTTCTCTCTTCACCCTGTCTCTCTCTCTCTCTCTCTCTCTCTCTCTCTCTCTCTCTCCCTAGCTTGGTGGGAGCCTTTACAGTGAAACTCTATCCATATTCAAAGTGTCGGTCACACAGAGCACCGCTCTGTGCCTCTCTGTGCCCCTCCAGTCTACTTCACAGAGACATGACACACACTCTGAACACCACTGTCTACCCCCTGTCCTGTCCCCTTACCCCCTGCCCCTGCACAGTGCCCCCCCCCCCCCCCCCCCACAACCCCCACACCGACACCCCTTTCATCCACAGAAGGTGGCCTTTGTGTGGCTACTTGAAACTTGGGCAGTAGCGTGAATCACTTGTCTGGGAGGGGAGTGGAACACAGGAAAAGGAGAGAGGAGAGGAAAGGAAAGGAAAGGAAAGGAAAGGAAAGGAAAGGAAAGGAAAGGAAAGGAAAGGAAAGGAAAGGAAAGGAAAGGAAAGGAAAGGAAAGGAAAGGAAAGGAAAGGAGAAGAGAAGAGAAGAGAAGAGAGGAGATGAGAGGGGAGGGGAGGAGAGGAGAGGAGATGAGAGGAGATGAGAGGGGAGGAGAGGAGAGGAGATGAGAGGGGAGGAGAGGGGACCAGGCTGTGTTGGTGTCGTCTGTATGGGTGTGTTGACAGGGGAAGAGGGCAGAGGGGTCAGTATTCTACCTGTACACTGAGAGACCCCCCCCACCCCTCCTCCTCCAACAGGTACTGTAGTCCTTTGCCTGTCACTTCAAAAGCATCTGTCACTCGCACAGCAAATCAAAGGGCTTCCTAAAACTAGACACTTCAAATGTAGGATACAGACACCCAGCCTGCCATGTTTTATTAGGCAAGGCAAGGCAAGTTTATTTGTATAGCACATTTCAGCAAGAAGGCAATTCAAAGTGCTTTACGTGAGACATTAAAAGCATCAAGACAAAGTGCAAGAAACACATAAAAGGTCATATACTATTATATTATTATACAGTACAGGTTTCTAAACTGTTCGGCGGTGAGAT
>NC_140242.1:11076417-11083917 GCF_949987555.1 Borostomias antarcticus
TGTATGTGTGTGTGTGTGTGTGTGTGTGTGTGTGTGTGTGTGTGTGTGTGTGCGGGCTACTGTGACCGGGGGAAGTACGGAGGGAGGATAGCTCCCTAAGCACATCAGTAACAGGACAACATACCTGAAATTACCAAATAAGCCTTTGGATGTAGGTGACACCCCTCCTCTTCTCCCCCTCCTCTCCTCCTCTCCTCCCCCCCCTCCACCCTCCTCTCCTCCTCCCCTAGTTTCTCCCAGCTCCAGTCTGTCCTCCTGGCCCGTAATTGTTCATTTTCTTAATGGATGTGAGTTAAGGGCCTGTGGTTGGTAGAGACGGGGTCTGGCTGGCTGGTAGCGTTGGGGTTTTGGGGGGGGGGGGTCATTACATGCCCCCCCCCTCCCCAGGGGAGTTCCAGCTCAGGCGGAGCACTTTACAGGATTATTTAGACTGACTCGTCTGACTTTCATCTTGGGTTGCCGGGCCAGGGCTTGCAGAGTGGTCTGACCCCGGCGACCCCGGCGTTTTGTTCCCTCTCCGCGGAGAAACATTCCGAGGGCGAGGAGTCTCTCTCATAAGTATCGCTCACTAACGCTAAGCCGTCCTGCGGTTTAAAGCCCGTCAGCAGAAAGAGCCGGGTGTCCCCTGATTGAAGCAGGAACCTCCAGCAAGGTCAAGTTTGGACAATGGTCTTTTCTGCGGAGGCCAGGGGCTGATCTGGGATGAGCTGGTAGAGACTCTCCATGGGCGGTTAGAGTTGATCACAGCAGCACCCCAAAACCCCATAGACCCCATAACCCCCCTCCCTCCTCCAGGGTTCAGCAAATAGCATCAGACAATACCTGTCGTGAGACCAGCTCCTACTGCTGCTCAGTTGGGTGAACACGCAGTGTTGAAAACGCTACACTTCTGTATGGGGATCGCTGAACTTTGAAGTAGCTTTGCATAAGATGTCTTCTCAAAATACCCGCGATAAGTCATAAAATCACAAAATTATTTATAAAGGAGTGTTAGAGAAATACACGTGGTAGTAAATATGGTCCGTTCTCATCTACCCCCAGCAAGCTACGTCACGCGTCTTGTCTGACAACATGACGCATGTTGGGGTTGGGTGGATATTGAATGTCCCGGAGGTCATACGTAATGATTCATACTTCAAATGTCTGAGTCATCAGATAGATACTGTATAGATACTTTATTGATCCCTGGGAGGGGGAGGTTGTAATCTCCATAACCCTTAAATGAAAAATATTGAAATAAAACAAGAAGTAAAGTTCCTTAAGCTAATCTAATGGTAGGGTGTTTATGCAGCGGATAGATGTCCTTGAAGTTGTCATCTTCTCCCCTGTCCCATGTCCTCCTGTCGTCTTGGTGGAACGTAGTTGTATTTTGGCTAGGCATCTCAGCATGGGGATCAGATATTGACATGGTGTGGGAAGGGAGGAGAGAGAGGGTGTGTGTGTGTTTGGGAAGGGGTGTCGGGGCTTCTGGGGGCCAGGCCAGTGTCTGCTTGGGGGTTAGTGGACTGAGACTGGGGGCTGGGGACCTGGGGGGGGGGGGTAGCTTCGCTCAGATGTTTGGGGGCCAGGATTGAGATTGATGTTGAGGCTAGGACAAGAGGCTTGAACAGCTGGGGGTTGGGATGATGCTGGCGCTAGGGATGATGCTGGCACTAGGGCTGAGGCCTGGATTACACTAATGTGTATTTTTCATGGCTACGTATTCGAACAGCGAAAACGATCCGCGATTACACAGGCGTTTTTTGGGCACAGTTTCCAAAAAGTCTCTGTTCATACTAACACGCAAATGCGAAAAACGCATATCTCCCCACCATTAACATCCACAAGGTGGGGGTAATGCTTCTTTATGGATGCAAGCTGCCGCTTAACACCACTGAAGGAGAAGAAGAAGAGGAAGAAGAAGAAGAAGAAGATTCACTGGGCATGCACGTCTTCTCAAGGGTCCTTTTCGTGGGGAAGTGTAATAACTAGGCACAAATGGAAGAATCCAGGCCTGAGACTAGGGCTGGGACTGGGACTGGGACTGGGACTGGGACTAGGGCTGGGACTGGTATTGGGGCTGGGACTGGGGCTGGGACTCTGGGGCTGGGGCTGGAGCTGGGTCAGAGGCTGGGGCTGGGACTCTGGGGCTGGGACTCTGGGGCTGGGGCTGGAGCTGGGTCAGAGGCTGGGGCTGGGACTCTGGGGCTGGGACTCTGGGGCTGGGGCTGGGTCAGAGGCTGGGGCTGGGGCTGGGGCTGGGGCTGGGGCTGGGGCTGGGGCTGGGGCTTGGGCTGGGGCTGGGGCTGGGGCTGGGGCTGGGGCTGGGGCTGGGGCTGGGGCTGGGGCTTGGGCTGGGGCTGGGGCTGAAGGAGAATGATGTGAGTGATGACCAGACTCTCCCGCGAAGAGGTTTTGAGAGTGAGGCAGTCCACCTAGCCCTGGAGCAGGAGCCAGTATGGGCTTAGTGTTGTTGCCAAGAGATGGGGGGAGGGTGGGGGGGTCACACCTCTGTGGGCGGTAGCAGCCTAGGGACAGACTTAAGGGGAGGGGGAGGGGGGGCGGCAGCATAGGTAGTGTGGGTGAGGGGATGTGAGAGGGGGGGGGGGGGTTACAGGGGGCTGATCAAAGGTTAGCCGGTACTCTGCCGCTTTCCAAATAACCCCCCCCCACACTCTCTCTCTCTCTCTCTCTCTCTCTCTCTCTCTCTCTCTCTCACCACCAAGCTCTCAGTGCCAGCCTTGTTTCAATAAGTCCCCCTTATGGTACACACAGCCTTGGGTCTTTCAACCTGCCCATTCACTGTGGGCTCCCCACAGGATTACAAAGCTACACGGATAGACTGAGAAGAAATGCCGCCACCGGGGCTTGTGTGTGTGTGTGTGTGCATGCGTGCGCGTGTGTGTTTGTGTGTGTGTGTGTGTGTGTGCGTGCGTGCGTGTGTGAAAGAAAGCGTCCCATATGGCGTATGGGGTTTTGTGATTCTGTTAAATTAGCCAGAGCTGATGAGGATCCGTCGTTCTCCACCACCACAGGATGGACCAATCAGCTCCTCAGCTGTGTTCCAGCAGGATGGACCAATCAACTCCTCAGCTACCTGACATTAAAGAATGAAAAAAGTTTAAGTTCTGTTAGCGCTATTATAGTACTGTAGATTTAGAGCTTGAGGTGGAGCTATATTACTGTACAGTTTATGTTAGCACTATAGTGGAGTTATATACTGTAGAGTTATATACTTTAGAGTTCGAGGTTGAGGTGGAGGGGGTTTAGAAGAGAGCTGTTGGCATAGTAACACAGGAGACAGCAAACCGTAGGGGGCAGTGGTGGGGTGATAGGTTGGGGGGAGGAGGGTGGGGAGAGTGTGTGTGCGTGTGTGTGTGTGTGTGTGTGTGTGTGTGTGCGTGTGTGTGTGTGTGTGTGTGTGTGTGTGTGGAGGGGGGGGGGGGGGGGGGGGTGCATACTGTCAGCCCTGATGGAAGCCAAACGCTACATGAGTAATTTAGTAAATAAAGTGGCAGGTGGGTCTCGTTGGACATGGCTGCTCTCTGCTGTACAAATGGAGGCTAATGTTCCTGGCCTCTTCACCCTGGCTGGGGCCCTGGCAGCTGGGCTGTCTCACCGCTCTGTGTGTGTGTGTGTGTGTGTGTGTGTGTGTGTGTGTGTGTACACGGCCACCCCCGGCTTTCCTTTATCCCAGACATCCAATCCGCTACAGGAACGTTCCCCCGAGGGCTTCCCTGGCTTCCTCAAAAGAACCTGAACAGTATTTCCATCCAGTGACCCGCATGTATCATCAACCTCCGCCAACCCCCCCACCGGGCTGGCAGACCCGCCCCGCAGCCACAATCCAGGCACCCTGGACCCCACCAGGCCCCTCTCCTCAACCCGTCCACCCTGGACCAGACCAGGCCCCTCTCCTCAACCCGTCCACCCTGGACCAGACCAGGCCCCTCTCCTTCCTGGAGCTCTCTCTGCTATGGCGTCCCGTCACGGCCGTGTCTCTGCGCTGGGAGGATAAATCAGCCCTGCTTCCAGGCATATAAACACATCAACCCTGTCTCCCCTGGAGCTGAGGAGATCCAGAGAGAGAGAGAGAGAGAGAGCCAGCCAGTGGCCGGCGTTGCCCAGGGAGGGAGCTCCTGGCCTGGGGGAGGTCGGTAGACCACGGAGGGTCAGGGACCGAGCCCTGTTGTAAATCAAGCAAGAAGAACAGAGCAGAGAGCAGACCCCCCACTGTGGTAGGCGGCTGGGACCAGACGCAGTAGCTCCAGGGTCACGGGAGGGGTCACACGCTGCCGTCAGGGTGTCGTAAGGGTGTCGTAAGGGTGTCGTAAGGGTGTGGTAAGGGCTGACCGGTGCCAGTGCGGGATGTGTCTGAGGTCCCCGTGTCTGACATCCCCGTGTCTGAGGTCCCCGACGTTCTCCAGCGAGCCCCCGTCAGGAGAGCGAGTAGGTGCCGGAGAGTCTCCCGATGTCTTCACGTCATGTCACAGCTGACCACTGGCAGAGAGAGAGAGAGAGAGAGAGAGAGTGTGTGTGTATGTGTGTGTGCGTGTGCGCGCGTGTGTGTGCATGTGTGTGTGTGTGTGTGTGTGTGTGTGTGTGTGTGCGCTGCGGTCAGAGGTGGGAAGTCAGGCGCCAGGCGAGAAGCTGCCAAGGTGTGGGATACCGTCATGTCTGCTGAGCTAAAGAGAGAGAGAGGTGAAGGAGAAGCTTACTGTAGGAGACAGATACAAAAACAGAGAGAGAGAGAGAGAGAGAGAGAGCAGTAGGAGAGAGACAAAAGAGACAGAGAGCAAAAGAAGCCCCTCATCACCACTCATCACCAGCCTGAACATGAGGAGCGAGATGAATCAGCTGCTCCGTGCTTCCTGTAGAGTAGACGGTCGGACAGCCTGGCTCCACGTCCCCAGGGTCAGGGGTGAGAGGTCAAATATGGTCAGTACATTAAAGCAGGGGGAGGTGAGATAGCCCTAGTGTCCCCTACAGTGGTGCTCTCTGATGCCGTGGAAGACAGACTCCGTGACAGCCACGAGGACCCAGATAAACAGGCACTCTGGCCACTAAAAGGCCCTCTTGTCTGGGCCTGGGAGAGAGGAGGATGGGGGTGGGGGGGTGAACAGTCAGACATGGGACTCAGAGGAGGTGTAGCAGATGAGACAGGGGACTACATTCTATTTACATTTTATTCCCGCTCTTGTACATTTGGATTTGTGCATATAGTTTATTCATTGCAAATCTGTATTTAGTCTGGATTGTGTGACTTTGTTGTCCTCGGATGTCAATAAAGTTCCTCCTACCTCGTCTCATGATACCAGACTTTGGACATCTCCACCTCCCAATGTCCGGAGACATCTCCATTGAAAATCGTTGTGAGAACAGCGCCGAAAACTGATGCAAAACTGATGTGTGTGTGCAGCGCCGAAAACTGATGCAAAACTGATGTGTGTGCGTGTGTGTGTGCGTGCGTGCGTGTGTGTGTGATCATGTGCTTTATCGAGCGTTTTTACATAGAGACATACAGTACATAGCCGAATCAATCCTCCTGAACTCTCTGTCCCTCCCTACCTCTCTCCCTCCCTCCCTCCCTCCTTCTCTACCTCCCTCACTCCCTCCCTCCCTCTGACCCCGCCCCCGAGGTCCCTATCGGAGCGCCTCTGTGGAGCCAGCGGGACTGAGAGAAACACAAACAGTGGTGAGTGTCACTGATGTCACGGTCATGGTCTGGCATTATCTCCCAGAACACACACTGCCAGGACAGACAGAGCGCCCTCCTGTTTGGACATGAAAGCCTGACCCATTCGCCCCGCCCCGCCCCGGCTCCACGCTGTGGTCAGCGACTCTCGGCAGACAACAAGCCCTGCTGGCCAGAGGCTGAGGTAATGCTGCAGACTTTGCCCCCTCCAAACTAGATTATCACACACAAATCCATTTCACACACCGTCTTCGTGTGTCTCTGAATAAAGGGGATTGCGTCATTTTGAAGTGTTTGATGTTGAAAAATGTTCTAAAAATGTTAAAACGTGTCTCATGGTCGATGAAAAAAAAAAGATGTGTACACAGAGAGTACGTCTAGAAACAAGCTACACAGCATGTGGCAGAGATAAAGTACATTTAGCAAGTGACTAGTAACACTTGGCAGGCCATACTGAAGGCTTTGTGAAAAACATGCAGTTCACCTTGCTGTCCTTTGGGTGGCAGTCATGAGCAGATGTTGTCAAACCTGAAAGAACAGCTGTTATAGCCTGACTCCATATCTGCAGGCTCCAGTCAGTTTACAGACTTTAAAGGTCCAACGCTAAGAGGACAACATCTTAGAGGGGATGACAAGACACATAAAAAAGCTGTTCCTTCAGATAGGATGACTGTTGTGATAAAAGTACAACATTTCTCAACATCAACAAGATTTGTAAGAGTTAAGCAAAAACCCGAGGGAAGTGAAGAGTAGCCTAGGGTAGCTTAACCTACTTCGCATAACCATCTGGGAACTATCCATTGTAAACTGTTTGGAAAAGGGCAGGCACTTTCAAAAATACTTGGCAGGTGATTGGATGAACCATCTGTCTATCACTATCTCTCACACGCTAATTTCAAGCGCTCCTTGGCTATTGTCACCGCAGCGTAGCTGTTTGTATTTCCTCTTAGAACGCTGATTGACAAAATTGTTTCCTAATCAGACACAAACAGATCTCTATGGAGAGTATCCAGACTTATTTACAAAAGAAACAAATGTGAGCTTGCGAGATCAGGATGGTCTCACAAGGCTGAGGTTAAGTTAGCCCCGAGAGTAGCCTAAAGTTGAAACCAGTGACAGGATGGGAGCGTATAAAGCGTTAGATTTAGCATGTGTGTTCGTATCTACAACTTCCTCCCACAGACATAAGTAATCTATCAAAGCCGGAATTAATCCCTCCCCTGTCCGATCAGTCTGAACTAACGAGCGCTGAGCGCTTTATCAGGAGCAGATGACCTTCGACCTCAGAGCGACTGCTGGTCTGGGGGCAGGAGGAGGTCGGAGGTCAGAACAGAGCCTCACTCACACTCCTGTTTACCTCTCAGCAGGGGTCCAGCCGTATCCCTCCAGTTAGCAGAATGTGGGAGACAGACACAGTAGCTAGCCTGTTAGCAGGGTGTGGCAGACCGACACAGTAGCTAGCCTGCAGGGTGTGGGAGACACAGTAGCTACCAGTTAGCAGGGTGTGGGACACAGACACAGTAGCTAGCTGGTTAGCAGGGAATGGGAGACACAGTAGCTAGCTGGTAAGCAGAGTGTGGCAGACAAACACAGTAGCTAGCCGGTTAGCAGGGTGTGGCAGACAGACACAGTAGCTAGCCGGTTATCAGTGTGGGACACACAGTAGCTAGCTGGTTATAGTGTGGGAGACACAGTAGCTAGCTGGTTAGCAGAGTGTGGGAGACACAGTAGCTAGCTGGTTAGCAGAGTGTGGGAGATACAGTAGCTAGCTGGTATGCAGAGTGTGGGAGACACAGTAGCTAGCTGGTTATAGTGTGGGAGACACA
>NC_140242.1:11088917-11093917 GCF_949987555.1 Borostomias antarcticus
AGTGTTTAGTCTTTATTGGTCTCCTGATTTGCGACTGGGAGATCTTGGGTTCTAGAAGACAGTTCCGGCAGTGACGGGTCGCAGAGTTACTGCCAACAGGAAACTCAACAGTAGTTAGTAACAGCTTAGCTCTGCCTGCCAGCTGGAACACCCATACGGAGTAGGGTCTCTCTCTCTCTCTCTCTGTCTCTCTCTCTCTGTCTCTCTTTCTATTCCTCTCTTCCCTCTCTCCCTCTCTCTCCCCCCCCTGCTCTCCCTCTCTCTCTCTACCTCTATTCCTACCCACCCCCCCCCGCCCCCGTCTCTCTCTCAACATAAAAACAATCTTTTTAGCTTTGTCTGTGTGTTCTCTGTGTTGTCATCCTGGACTGTACATGACATTTCTGGGATGTTTTCCTCTAATCTAGTGAGTCTGATACGATGGGCCCTGATTTACTATCTCCAAGGCGATAGGGCAGTTTGGCAGACGCTCAAGTCCTCTGATTCTATCTGGTACAACACAAACACCAGCCAGCGCAATATTTATCAAGAGGTTTAGAACGCATTCCTCTTCTCCTCTCTCTCTCTCTCTCTCTCTCTCTCTCTCTTTCCCTCACGCCCCTCCCCCCTTCCTCTCCCTATCCACCCATCCCAGTTCAGGCCCTTCCAGGATCAGAGGGCCCTCAGACTAACCTAGAGAAACACTTTTATCTGTCCCTCGTCAAAGATCTCCCCATCTGATGTCTGCACCGCGTCTGAGGTAAAAAAAAAGGAGAAAAAAGAATAATATTTACCCGCAAAGCCGAATGTGTCTAATCCAGTCAGGGAGCGTGATGGCATATTAAAGTATGCCACACGCTCTCTCAGAAACACGCGGAGAGAGATACCCGCGTATTTATAGAGGCGCTGTCACGCCATCGCCGGGCCTAGGCCCGGTCTCTCCCCAAACACAGGAGGATTAGTGAAAGTCACTTGAATTCTTACAGGATTAAAAGGGCTCTGGTATTCGACTTGTGTTGGTTTCTTGGCAGACCTTCAAAGCTACTGATTATTAGACTGCTCATAAACTGTAATAACAAGGATTTAGAGAATACTACACATTAAAAGTACTTAATGAGCATAAAAAGGAACTTTTTTCCCCCAAACAAGGTGAATGTGTTCCTCCATCATTCCTTCATCCATCAGTTCTTCATATTGCTGATGGTCAGACCCAGGACGGCAAGAGGCGGTGCCAGCCAATCAGAGTCCAGGAGCCGCCATCTTGTCTCAGCGGGGCCATGCAGCAGGGGGGCCTCACTGGGACCGTTGCCATGGGAGCAGAGCTCCGTCTGTCTCCCTCAGGAGGTAATCAGATCCACATGGAGACAATTTGGGGCCGATTCTCCACACACACACACACACACAAATACAGTACACACACACACACACACACACGCACACACAAATACAGTACACACACACACGCACACACAAATACAGTACACACACACACACAAATGCAGTACGCACACACACGCATGTACACACATACACACACACACACACACACACACACACACATGTACACACACACACACAAGCACACACATACATAGAGAGAAAGAATATATACTGTATATACTATGAGGATTTACACACAGAACTGCACATCCAGGCAAGTCAAGGTCATGTTACATTTCTTTACAGGGAGAAGCGGAGCAGAGAGTACCACTGTAATTTCAGGGATGTGTGTGTGTGTGTGTGTGTGTGTGGGGGGGTATGTATACAGTGCATATGGCAGCCAGTATATTTCCGACCGAAGCTCTGATGAAAATGGTTGCATCTGGAGAAACGCACGCTGTTTATAAGCGATCCGGAGAGAAAAGTTCCTCCCTGAATTAACAAGCATGAAACACAACACCGGCCTGGCCACTGGTCACAACCGGTAGAAGAGGTGCTTTATAAAGAAGGCAAGTGATGCAGTTGTGGAAAATATTTCTTTACTTTTTTTGTGCTTTCTCTCTTTACTTGACAAAGAGCCATTGTGCCATTTGAAATGTTACTGGGAGCTTGCGGCGCTAAAAGAACGCTATCGCTCTCTCATGAGAGACAGGCACTTCACTTTTCAATATTAAATATAAATGAAAGATAAAGATAAATTATGCTGTCTCTATGAGGACTCTGGAGTCTGTCTGTCTGTGTATGTCTGTGTGTGAATGTGTGTGTGTGCGAGTGCATGCGTGTGTGCGTGTGTGTGTGTGCGTATGTGTGCGTGTGCGTGTGTGTGTGTGTGTGCGTGTGTGTGCGTGCGTGTGCGTTTGTGTGCGTGTGTGTGCATGTGTGTGCGTGTGTGTGTGTGTGTGTGTGTGTGTGTGTGTGCAGGGGAGTTCTCCACTCTCCTGATGGTGGAGTTGTTCATATGTCTCAGTACATGACAAACATCCTCAGATGATGTCTCATCGTATCAGTGAGAACCACAAAGATCTCAGTTCTCTACACCAACACTGTGCTGTGAAGCATCAGTCAGATTAAAAACATATTTGAAATTAAAAGTATTATTGTGTTACAGCATAGCTACCCACACAACGAATCATCTGTGATATGAAAGCTTTTGCGACGCATAATACACAGGATATTTCCCAACATAAACAGATTGCTCCACTTCCGCCATGGACCCCCATGGCTCTCTCTCATCCACTTGTCCACCACAAACCCCACAGTCCCACAGCGTAGACCAGGGTCATGCCGCCTACAAACCCCACAATCCCCTGCAGCGTAGGCCGGGGCTAGACAGCCTACGAACCCCACAATCCCCTGCAGCGTAGGCCGGGACCAGAGAGCCTACTACAACGCCTGTCCACTGCTATTAGACACACCACTTCTGGGAAGATGAGAGAAGACAGGAAATGAAATAAACGCTCTGTGTGCTATACTTTAAAAATACAAAGAAAAATGAAAAAACTCCTTCTCCTGCCTGAGCCTGCTGCTCTGCATGTTTACAGCCCCACAGCCAGGCCACTTAGCCTAGCGAGCTCTGTCTCCTTCCCATGGCAACGCTGAGTGGAGACAGTCACGCAGCGCCGTCTCTCTGGGGCCAGAGCTGCACTGTGGGAGCTACAGAGAGACCGGGCTGCCGGGGATATCTGCAGCGTTGGGACAGTGCTGGGCTGAGGCGGGTAACCCAATTTTGTTCAGCTCTTTGAGCGTCTGTGTGAGCCTACAGCCGGCGCGCAACTTACCAAGCTACGGCTAGCTGGCGTGTCTGGCCGCCGCTGTTACCGCGGCGCTTGCTAAGGCCTCGCGGCCACACCCCCGTCGGTATGTGTAGCGGAAAAAGGCGGAGCGGTTTGAAATAAAGCACGGCGGTGTGTGACCGCGGCCCGCGGCTCCGTCAGACACCTCTGAGAGGGTTTCAGCTGCCACAAGCGACCCATCCTGCCTTGGCTGGCGGTCGGCAGACCGCTCCGGTGGACACCGCCCGAGGTCACGCGCGTTGCTGGCGACGGGACCATGACGGAGGTCGCTGGCGTGCTGTGCTAAATTCTGTTAGCTGAGAGCTTGCAGCCAAACATCTTAAGTAAAGTTACCGAGAGTTTATAGTAACAAGATTTCTCAGAGCGAAGAGTTTAGCCAAAGTGAATAGTAAGGTAAGTGAGTTCCTACAGCCCTGAGGGTGAAGCTGACAGCTAAGCCAAAAGCTAGCTACAGTATGTTAATTACAGTAGTTAGTTAGTTAGTTAGATAGTTACTTAGTTACTTAGTTACTTAGTTACTTAGTGACTTACTTAGTGACTTACTTAGTTACTTAATGTCTGAGCCATGTCTAAGACGATTTTCTGTCACAATAAAGTTTTCTGAACCTGAATGTCCAGGCTGGGAATCCTATGAACAAAAGCTATAGTTTCTATTAAGCCCTTTGTGCTGCCAATCAACCCCTGAGGGTATTGATTCAATGAAAAACAAATCAAATTATCCATCAAAGCACTGTCCCATAATGTCTCTAGCTGGACAAATGGATATAATATTCATTAAGACGTTAAAATGAAATAGCTGCTGCGCAGAGCAATCAATGCGGATGTTTAGAATACATGACTTGATGCAATTACAGTAGGTTCATCTTTGGGGAGACTATAGCCCTCAGTACACTGGGCAAGAGCCTAAGTTTATACAGGCATAGCAGAGGCCTCTCAGGGCGAGTGTGCAGATAAATGTTACTTTAATGTTTACAGTTCCTTGAGCATAATCAGGTTTCGGAATTAGAGCCGATTTAATCCAAACGCAAATGGTTTGTGCTGCTTTTCTTGGAAGCCCGAGAAGAAGTTGAATAATTTCTTGTGATGACCGGTAATGAGTTAGGGAAACATTTCTCTGTAATCTACACTGGAGAAACATCACACCGAGGGGTGGATCGGGTCGACGGCTGACCAACGGATCACACAAGATTAATTGTTGGGTAAACAACGCCAACCCCCCCCCCCCCCCACACACACACACACACACCACCACCACCACCACCTCTTAACGCCCCCTTAAAGACACGACTCTTTGAGTAAATTCTCCACCTTCTCCAGTCTGTTTGCAGGGCGCAGAATGACAGCATCAAACTGAGCCTTCCTGCCTGCTGAAGTGGGAAGCATTGGACGTGCGTTGGTGCGGAGTAGCTCCAAATGACTCAAACGGTCACGGCTTTGGAAATCCTGTAAAGCCTGGCAGCCTCTATGAAAAGTGCTTTTCAAGACTTCTGTAGCTTAAACAGCTAGTTGTTCTTCATTATTATGTTCATATTTTCTCTTTAAAGATGAATAAATTCTTCTTGACACACAGGTTGTGTGAGATGATGGATTCTGGGAAGTTTTGAGGTTCACCTTTGACCTCTCTGGGGGTTCACCTGGATGTCTGATGTGAGTTCTGGACAGGAGGAAGGAGTGGGTTTGGCACGCGCAGCTATTCCCCTGAAAAAAATGTTTTTTTCTCGGTGTGTGTGCTTCCCTTTCCTTAATGAGGTGAACTTACGACCCTGGACCCAATATTTTCCAAGTCAA
>NC_140242.1:11098917-11101417 GCF_949987555.1 Borostomias antarcticus
AAGGAAGGGAGGAGAGAGAGAGAGAGAGAGAGAGAGAGAGAGAGAGAGAGAGAGAGAGAGAGAGAGAGAGAGAGAGAGAGAGAGAGAGAGGGAGAGAGAAAGAAACAGAGGGAGAGAGACAGACAGAAGGAGAGAGGCAGGGCAATGTAATGGGTCTGGCATTGAGACTAATACTGTATGTAGCTAGTCTCAACGCCAGACCCATGATAGTTCTTTGGCTGACACATACTGCATGCTGTAGATCTCTCTATGGGTCTGGGACACTGCATGCAAAAATCTGGTGTTCAAATCCTGGCAATTCATTGGTAGCGCCAGAATCCCGACAACACCAATCAGTAACGACTTTCGCAATCATGCGTTCCCACCCATAGATATGCCCCGCCCATCTAACCTGGGCAGGCATTTCACATTTGCTGCTACGACCTGTCAATTTTGACCCGTCGATATGCCCTCAGAACACCAGCTTGGGCAGTGAAGTGGCACAAGAGTACAGTAGAGTACAGTAGAGTTAGTTATGTACAGTAGTATGCAGCGATTCAACGTAACATTTGAGTCTGGAGAGAGACTAATATATAGCTAGATAGGGAGTTATGTAGGTACTGTAGGTACAATAGGTAGGTAGGTAGGTAGGTAGTACGTTATTGAACCCTGAGGTGAAATGATGGTACCTGTAGAAGTGACCCCTTCTGAAAAATGACCCTCATTGAGAACACACACTCGTCTTAGGAGGGTGGTTTCACTTTTTGTATTTTTATTGAATCGTATGATTGTAAATTGTTGTAAAAACGCGTGAATTCTGTTGGTTTTCTCTCATTTTTTCTCCCTCCGTTACACAGGAAATTGTGTTTTGAATTGACAAAAGCCTTCCTTCTCCACGACAGTATAATGGGCTCTTCTGAGACAAAGTGTTTACTTGACTGGGTCTCTCTCTCTCCCTCCCTCTCTCTCTTTCTCTCACTCTCTCTCCCCCTCCCTACCTCTTTCTCTCTCTCCCTCTTCCCCTCCTCTCTCCCCCTCTCTCCATCTCTCTCTCTCCCTCTATCTCCCCCTTTCTCTCTTTCTCTCTCTCTCTCTCTCTCTCTCTCTCTCTCTCTCTCTCCTCCCTCTCTCTGCCACCCCTGTGGAGGTCTTGATGTTTGGAGAAGGAAATGGCAGGGTCTTGTGGATCGTGTAACTCACTAACTGATTTGCGTCAAGCTTTGTGACGGGGAAATTGTTATGTTTGAACTGGTATTTCACCGGGGTAGCTGCTCTAGTTCTGTGTGGCAAAAAGCGTAAGGTGGCGTGAGGTTTTGGAAAGCGGAGGGACTCCTAATGGGAGCGGACAGTTACAGTGCGTGTCGTGATTTCTGTCTCATTCCAGGAACGGCAGAGCTGTAGAGGATCAGGTCTCAGAGCGCTTCTGACATGATCCCCCACTTGCATTTATTGTGGAAAAACATTTTCTGTGTGGAAACAGTTACCAGAGAGGACCGAAGAGTATGAGGTGAGTATGAGGTGACGGCCAGCTCGTCTGCATGAGGAGCAGACTGAAGTTCCACATAGGAATATACAGAAGGGTTTGTTAGATGTAACGTTTCTACTTTAACAGTATTCGTCCTCAACATGTAATAATATAATCAGGTTTGGATGAAAACATAAAAAAAACACTAAACTGTAAGCATATCCGTTCTCTAATTTGAATGATTTACGCTATTCACTATCCTCACTGCCGCTCAACTTTTCTCTAAAGTTCAGAGTTCAAAGAGCCAACGTTCTGGACCAAAAGTGCCAGAGATGACGCTTCGCCGCTGCACGCTATCCCACGCCGAGGGAAGCCCCGGGCGCTACCGCACTCATCTCATCTCCCGGGCCATGAAAGACACACCTTTGTCTCATAATTGAACATGGGAACAATACACAGACAGGCTTATTATCCCAAATTACCCCCCCTCCCCCTCCTCCCACCTCCACCTCCTGCCCCCATTTGAGTTCTACAGAAGTCCCCTGTAACCACGCGGGCCGCGCTGAGGGGAGGGGGAGTTTCCCGGCCTAACAAAAGCCTCCCGTCACTCAGGTCCTCCACTTATCAAATTAAACATGGCTACATGAAAAGAGCGTCTTTGTCAGCAGGCCGGGAGTGTGGGAAAGAAGAGGAGCGGAGAGCTTTCATGTCCTGCAGGGTTAGACCGTCAGGTAACTGTAGAGTTAGTCAGAGTACTGTAGAGTTAGTCAGAGTACTGTAGAGTTAGAGTACTGTAGAGTTAGAGTACTGTAGAGTTAGTCAGAGTACTGTAGAGTTAGTCAGAGTACTGTAGAGTTAGAGTACTGTAGAGTTAGTCAGAGTACTGTAGAGTTAGTCAGAGTACTGTAGAGTTAGTCAGAGTACTGTAGAGTTAGAGTGCTGTAGAGTTAGTCAGAGTACTGTAGAGTTAGTCAGAGTACTGTAGAGTTAGAGTACTGTAAAGTTAGTCAGACTACTGTAGAGTTAGAGTACTGTAGAGTTAGTCAGAGTACTGTA
>NC_140242.1:11103917-11113917 GCF_949987555.1 Borostomias antarcticus
ACACACACACTTACACACACACACACACACACACACACACACACACACACACACACACACACACACACACACACACATACTGTACACACACAGTCACACCCATGTGAATAATGTAAACCTTTTAAAGAAAAAATATCAGAAATCCTTGCCACCTCCTGCTCCTGCTTTGATGTGGAGCACTTTCTCTTTCTGACCACTGGGCTTCTCTAAAGTTACATTTTGTCATGGTTTTATTATGTCTGCATTTTATATAGTTGTTTGGGTGGTTGGTAGCCTACTGACAGTTTGTAATTTTCTACTGTGTTCTGTCTATTTGTATTGTGCTATGTTTGTAAGTCATGTATGTAGGACGTGAATTGTGCTCAGCCTTCTTGGCCAAATCTATGGAGTTATTATCCTGTCATAATTCGAGAGTGCAGTCTTTTAATTCAAGAGCGCAGTTTTTAATCGAGAGCAAGACATTTTAATTCAAGAGCATAGTATTTTAAAGGAGTAGTAAAGGGAAAATGCATGTTTAGCCCTGTTTTAAGGTTACTTATGATATACAATGGTTCAGATCAAAACGTTGACAAAACTAGCACTTTTGAGAAAGTATGATAATTGCTCTACCACCGTTTTGGTCATACAATTGATGTGGGTGGGCACCTTGAAAAATCATTCAAAAACATGTTAAACTCTCGATTTCAAAGACAAGAAGCTCACAGAGGGGGCAATTGGTGTCTGTTGGTGTTCTGACATCAAATTTGCCGCAAAGTATGAATCCTGTAGGGTTTTATTGATCATTTTATGAAATCCATTGACTTGTGTTGAAGCGACCGTTGTAGATGTGTAGACCAATCCGCAGAGAGGATTCAGGAAGCGGTACTACTTCAAGGCATTGCGGAATCAGTTCAAGCGGAGGTTTGCACACGTATGTGCTGCGACTAAATAGTTCTATGCTAAATATTTAAAAAAGCCTTTCCAGATGAACTAGAATCTTACTTTATTACTTTATGTAATTATATTATCATAATTATATGTCAGAGCGCTAACTAACACCTCGGTGAGTTTCTTGTCTTTGAAATTGAGTGTTTAACATGTTTTTTGAATGATTTTTCACGGTGCCCACCCACATCCATTGTATGACCAAAACGGTGGTAGAGCAATTATCAGACTTTCTCAAAAGTGCTAGTTTTGTCAAAGTTTTGATCTGAACCATTGTATATGATCATAAGTAACCTTAAAACAGAGCTAAACATGCATTTTCCCTTTACTACTCCTTTAATCGAAAGCAAGATATTTTAATTCCAGAGCACAGTATTTTAATAGAGAGCAAGAGATTTTAATTCGAGAGCACAGTATTTTAATTCAAGAGCACGCAAAATCCTTGCTGTGGTCTCTCAATACTCTACTCACGCTTTCAAATGCACTTATGCCTTTTCTCAATACAGTATTCTGCTTTCTCTCTATACCAAACGCTTGCACTCAAATATACTCTGGGTCGCTCTCAGAATTTCCTTTGCAGCCAAAACTTAAGTCTGCGCTTAAGAACACAGGAAGGATTTTGCATGCTCTTGAATTAAAATAATGTGCTCTCGAATTAAAATATCTTGCTCTCGATTAAAAACTGTGCTATTGAATTAAAAGATTCCCCCCTCGAATTATGACAGGATAACGCCATACAGATCACCCTTGAAAAAGAGACCTCGGCCTCAATGGGTTTTTACATTTCTGGTTAAATAAAGGTTTGATTGAAACTGGTGACCAACTACTCTTACCAATCACAACCTCCTAAAATAGGGGAGAGAGAGAGAGAGAGAGGGAGAGGGAGGGAGAGAGAGGGAGAGAGAGAGAGAGAGAGAGACATACAGATGAATGTGGGCAAAGGAACAGACACAGAGCGTGGACTGATAGCACCATGTGAGTTCATGAGCTGAAGGGAGGGTGTGTGTGTGTGTGTGGGGGGGGGGTGACACGGCGCTGCGACGACGATTCCCCCAGACAACAACGCCCCACGTCTCCTCCTCCTACCAGCCTGTGATCCAGTCTCGTTTTCAACGGAGGACACTTGATATCAGGCGGTAATGAAACAGCGACCTCAGACTGCCAGGCAGACCGGGGATTTCCTGACGCTTTCACCCTCAGCAGACACACAGAGAGACACAACAGAGAGACACACAGAGAGACACAACAGAGAGACACACAGAGAGACACAAAAGAGAGACACACAGAGAGACACAACAGAGAGACACACAGAGACACACACAGAGAGACACAACAGAGAGACACACAGAGAGACGCACAGAGAGACACACAGAGAGACACAGAGACACACACAGAGAGACACAACAGAGAGACACACAGAGAGACACAGAGAGACACACAAAGAGACGCACAGAGAGACACACAGAGACGCACAGAGAGACACACAGAGAGACACAGAGAGACGCACAGACACAGAGAGACACAGAGAGACGCACAGAGAGACGCACAGAGAGACGCACAGAGAGATGCACAAAGAGACGCACAGAGATACACACAGAGAGACGCACAGAGAGACGCAGAGAGAGACGCAGAGAGAGACGCACAGAGAGACACAGAGAGAGAAACAGAGAGACACACAGAGAGACACAGAGAGATGCACAGAGACACACAGAGAGACGCACAGAGAGACGCACAAAGAGACGCACAGAGAGACGCACAGAGAGATGCACAAAGAGACGCACAGAGATACACACAGAGAGACGCACAGAGAGACGCAGAGAGAGACGCAGAGAGAGACGCAGAGAGAGACGCACAGAGAGACACAGAGAGAGAAACAGAGAGACACACAGAGAGACACAGAGAGATGCACAGAGACACACAGAGAGACGCACAGAGAGACGCACAAAGAGACGCACAGAGATACGCACAGAGAGATGCACAAAGAGACGCACAGAGAGACGCACAGAGAGACACAGAGAGAGACGCAGAGAGAAAAACAGAGAGACACACAGAGAGATGCACAGAGACACACAGAGAGACGCACAGAAAGACGCACAAAGAGACGCACAGAAAGACGCACAGAAAGACGCACAGAGAGACGCAGAGAGAGACGCAGAGAGAGACACAGAGAGAGACACACAGAGAGACACACAGGGAGACGGTTATTAGTGCCATCGCTTGCCATGTCAATCAACTCCATCATTCACCTCCCGGCCGGCTCCGCCCTGTTTGTGCTGCATGTGAGGTCTCTCTGTGATCAGGGCTTCTCTCTGTGGTCAGGGCTGTGTTTAATACACACGGAAGGACTACATTTCAGAAGCGTGCGTGTAACGCGCTTATCTGCGCGTGTGTTTGTGTGTGTGTGCGTGTGTGTATTTTTATTGCCTCATTTACATACATGTCATGCTGCACAGCTTGTTCCTTTAGCTGGGAATCACTTTTTATGGGAGTCGTGTTATTTTATGAAAACGCTGAAAACGTGTTCCGCTAGGTTAGCTGTGGATGTCTTGATTTATGTACTGTCTAAAGCTCATTCCTGTGTGTGTGTCTAAAGATCGTCCCTGTTGTGTTTGTGTGTTTACTTGTGTGTGTGCGTGTGTGATTAACCTACTGTCTAAAGCTTGTTCCTGTTACATGTGTGTGTTGACGTATGTGTGTGTGTGTGTGCGTGTTTACGTGTGTGTGTGTGTGACTAACGTACTGTCTAAAGCTCATTCCCGTTGCAGCTTTGTACTCTTAGTCTTCAATAACCCCATAAAACAGTCTCACACAGAATAAACGTCAGCCAAATTTCCCAACTTTATTGAAACAACAGCCGTACTGTGTACTTAATGCAACGTGAAGGCTTGTTTTACTGCTGACATTCAGTCATCAGTTGTTTTTTTATATTGGCGTGTGTGTGTGTGTGTGTGTGTGTATGTGTGTGTGTGTTAGGGGGGGGTGCGTAGCGGAGGCTGACTCCCCTCGGCGTCGTGTGTGGCTGGGTCGGAGCAGACGGAGGCTTCCAAGTTTGCCATGTTTCACACAAGGAGGACTCACGCTCCTGCCAAAGGCTTTCCACGGCGAGGCCCCTTCCAGCCCCAATGAAAGTCATACGTTAACACTGTGTAGAGGGAGGGGGGGGGGGGGGGGGGGGGATATAAGGCCACTGTTGTTTTTCTTTCTACAGGGAAAATCCATTGTTTTTCTCTGGTGCCTGGCTGGGCTGTGTGCTGAGATTGAGGAGTTAAGGAATGACTCACCCACGCACACACACACACACACACACACACACACACACATACATGCATACACACACACACACGCACACACACATGGATACACTCACACACACAAACACACACACACACACACACACATGGATACAAACACATGGATACATACAGACACACACACACACACACGGATACACACACACACACACACACACACACACACACACACACATGGATACACGCAAACAAACACACACACAAACAGACACTCACACGCGCGCACACACACACACACACACACACACACACACACACACACACACACACACACACACACACACACACACACACACACACCACCATCACCATCACCACAGTGCCCAGCACAGTATAGCGTTGCATAGTTAGTACACGTACCCGAATGTGGTGCCGTGATGATGAGGTGTTTGGACTGGAGTTCAGAGAGTTTCTGGTTCAAACTGGTTTGACCCTGGAGACAAAACTATGAATGTCTCTCCTGCCTTGTCATCATGTTGAGAATCGTACACTGTAATAACTTTATTGGTACCCTGTCTGCAGACAGAATGACAAGCGGCCAACCTCATTGTGCTGAAAGGGGAACATTGTTTTTTTTTCAGTTTCAAGGAAACATATACACAGACACACAGGACAGCACACACACACACACACACTCATACATACACACACACACACACAAACACACACACACACTCACACCCCCCTCGACCCCGCCCCCCCCCCCACACACAAACACACACACACATACACACGCACCATACCGCGAGGGAGACCTTTGCGTCTATCTATCTCAGCCCTCCCGGCATGGCTGCCACATGCTCGGTCACATTGCTGAATATCTGCCCCTCAGATCAGCCGGGTGACGGTCAGCACGGTCCAACCCACAGAGACGGCAGCGCGTGTCCCCCAGAGCTCCCCTCACACAGCACCCTCCTCTGGCCCAGACCAGACGCCGCGTCCACAGCTACCACGCCACCGTCACGCTGGCTGCGCCCACTTGGCTTCGTTCGTTTACCCGCCGGGACCGCTGCCAATGGGATGAGATCCACAAGAGCAAAACTCTGAGATATGTCAAATGCTCCTCAAATGCTTTCAGGTAGTTGACGCTGTATTTGGTGTATTTTGACTGTTCCGTGTGAATGCGGCACTCAGGGCACAAACAGTCCAGTCGGCGTTACGTTTTAAGAAACGCTGCGTCTGTGGCCATAATTGCTGATTTAAACGGAGGTAAACATTTTGGATGAGGTGGAGGTCCTGACATCAGCTGCTTAATGGCAGTTCTGTTTCACGAGCGTGTATAAAATGCTCCGGTGAAAAAAAGACGTCCGCGTAGCAACAACAACAACACCAACAGCAACGGCCGCTGAGCAGAGGGGAGAGGGACACGTCGACCATGAGGGAGCGGCCATTTTGGGTCAGGATGGACCCTGGGTTTCTCGAACCCTCCGGTTCACTCCCAGTGTTCCGGGTGCAGCTGTCACCAGGTCTGGGAGAGAGGCTTATGAGGCGGGGTGGGGGGTGGAGGGGTTGGGGGGGGGGGGGGGGGGTTAAAACCACAGCGTCCATCCTGAGGCCAGATCTGTTCTTCCTCTGGAAAAAGGGAGGAGAAGCTCACCAAGTTGTGTGGCTCCTGCATCTAGACTTCATACCAGAGTCCTACCGGAGGCCAGACCACCAATTATTTATATTCTCTGTGATTTTGGTTTTGGGGGTTCGAAAAAGAGGGGGGTTTAGGGGTTGGACGTCTAAATATGAATGCATGAAAGCATGCAGCATACAGTACATCACTGCAATCTCTCTCTCTACAGTAACTGTCTTAATCTCTTTCTCTCTTTCTCCCTCTCTCTTTCTCTCGCTCTCTCTTTCTCTCCAGTTGAGACACCTCCTCAGGAATCGTGTTTATTTATTTATTTGTTCATTTCAGACAACGGGTTCTAGCTACAGTACCGTTGTGTAACGGCAACACTTTGGTTTTGTCTGGCTGCAGTAGCGTTGTGTAATAAACAACACTAGGTTTGGTTATAATAATGTAATAACAGTCCGGTGTGGGATGAGACTGTTTGGTCCAGTAAGCTTTCTCTGGGATGGGAGGTGAACTCTCATGACCTCAGCACAGGGCACTCCAGGACGCTACTGACCAAACACAGGGAGGGAGGGAGGGAGGGAGAGGGGGAGAGAGAGGGAGGGAGGGAGAGAGGGAGGGAGGGCAGGATGGAAGGAGATATGGAAGCAGGGAGGAATGGAGGGAGATGCTGGAGGGATAGAAGGATGTGTGGAGGGAGGTATGAAGGGAGGGGCAGAGGGAGGGGGAGAGGGCGGCCTGTTGACTGTTAGCTTAACTGTGGGCTCTGGGTAAACAGGAAAGGGCTGCTCTGTTAGACCGCACGCTCATTAACATGGCCGTCCACTCCGCGCTGCTCCGGGGGATTTCCGTCTGTTTGGTCAGAGGGAGAGAGAGAGAGAGAGAGAGAGAGAGAGAGGGCGTGGCCACGCCGTAGCAGCAGGCGCCGACCCTGGCATGAGACACAGGTTTCCGGTGCCTGTCCGACTGGCTCGCCTCCACAGCGACGGTCGGACGCATCGACAGAGAGGTTCATTCATTCATGAATTCATCCCTTTACGAAATCGCTCACTCTCTCACCCTCACTGCTCACTGTCAATGTGTGTGTGTGTGTGTGTGTGTGTGTGTGTGTGTGTGTGTGTGTGTGTGCATGTGTGTGTGTGTGCTCTGAAAAGTCAGGTCACCGCTCGGCAGACGTTATATAATGACCTCTGAATGTTAGAGAATGACGCCATGGTTAAAGAGTGGTTTGGTTTTCCATACGTAGACTATACATGAACCGTAGACAATTACAGCTTATATAGGGAATGTGCAGTAGTGGAGAATTATAGTGTGTGTGTGTGTGTGTGTGTGTGTGTGTGTGTGTGTGTGTGTGTGTGTGTGTGTGTGTGAGTGTGTGAGTGTGCGTGTGTATCTGTGTGTGTGTGTGTGTGTGTGTGTGTGTATCTCTGTGTGTGTGTGTGTGCGTGTGCATGTGCATGTGCATGTGCATGTGCATGTGTGCGTGTTTGTGTGTTTTTGTTTAGTGGTGGTGGAGAGTAAGGGGCGTCTTTGTCTGGAGAGGCTCCTCTTTGCTGAGGTGTGACTGAGCTTTCACAGGCAGTTTGCTCTCCTCTCTTCTCTCCTCTGCTCTCATCCGCTCCTCCTCTCCTCTCCTCTCCTCTCCTCTCCTCTCCTCTCCTCTCCTCTCCTCTCCTCTCCTCTCCTCTCCTTTTCTTTTCTTTTCTTTTCTTTTCTTTTCTTTTCTTCTCTTCTCTTCTCTTCTCTTCTCTTCTCTTCTCTTCTCTTCTCTTCTCTTCTCTTCTCTTCTCTTCTCTCCTCTCCTCTTCTCTTCTCTCCTCTCTTCTCTTCTCTTCTCTCTTCTCTTCTCTTCTCTTCTCTTCTCTTCTCTTCTCTTCTCTTCTCTTCTCTTCTCTTCTCTTCTCTTCTCTTCTCTTCTCTCCTCTCCTCTCCTCTCCTCTCCTCTCCTCTCTTCCTCTCCTCCCCTCTCTTCTCTTCTCTTCTCTTCTCTTCTCTTCTCTTCTCTTCTCTTCTCTTCTCTTCTCTTCTCTTCTCTTTTCCTCTCTTCTCTTCTCTTCTCTTCTTTTTTCCTCTCTTCTCTCCTCTCCTCTCCTCTCTTCTCTTGTCCTCTGCTCTGCTCTCTTCGTAGATTTATAGCCCCGGGGCTTGACGCCAAAAACAGAACAGATTTACAAGTGTGGTCTGACGGTTGTTTTGCTGTTGTTACTGCTGTGTTGTTGTTGTATGGCTGTTTACAGTGACAGTACGATGTATGGTCTGGGCCCTGCCTCAGTCTAACCATTCCTCCCCCTCGCCTTTGATTGGCTGATAGACAGACAGGAAGAGAAAGGGAGAGAGAAAGAAACAAAGAAACAGAGACAGAGAGAGAGAGAGAGGGAGAGAGAGAGAGAAAGAGAGAGAAAAAGAGAGAGAGATGGGGTGGGGTGTAACTAGACTGAGAGAGAGAGACAGAGAGAGAGGAAGAGAGAGAGAAGGAGAGAGAGAAACAGAGAGAAACAGAGAGAGAGACAGAAGAGACAGAGAGAGAGTGAGAGAGAAAGAGAGAGAGAGAGATATGGGGGTGGGGGGTGTAGCTAGACTGATATAGGCCAAAGAGGGATTGTCCATTTCCAGTAATCCACTCAGGCTGTAGCAGAACCACTGCCTGCTGGAGATAGCGTCTCTGCCGCCTGTTGAGACAGCTGCTGTGGCTTCTCAGAGAGGAGGAGATGAAGGACCCTCTGACGGCCGTCCAAGGCAGAGCCTGTCTCTCCAGTATAGGGGAGACGCTCGGCCTGACATCTGCAACAATGCCAAGAGCAGATGATAGGCCGGGGTAAAACCAGGGGAAAGGCGTCTAATTTAGGAGCCCCGGACGACTCGCCAAATACCGAGGGGGGAAAGGGAATAGCTCCTCGGTCGACATGTCTGGTGGAGCCGGAGCCAGTTAAAACAGGACGGGGAAATAAACAGCCTCGCTGAGAGACAGATGTGATAAGTGTTGAGCCGCCTCTCCGGGAGTGTTTGTCACCGGTTGTCATATCGGACTGTCTGTAGTGACAGAAAAACACACACACATGCTGTACACACGCGCATGCACGCACAACACAAATACACGCACGCACGTACACACATACACACCGTACTGTACAAAACAACTCTCACACACACACATGCACTCACATACAGACAGACAGACACACACACACACACACACACTCACACGCACACACACACATACACACACATACACACATACACACTCTCACACACATACACATACACACACACACACACACACACACACACACACACACACACATGCATCTTTAGCCTGTACTCTGACTCACCCCACGAGGGTCCCTGGCCTCTCCATGTGCTAAAAGCTTTTATTTTGTCAATTAATAATAACAGCCTTCCAGGATGGGGGTGTTTCCCCTGCCCATGTGATCACTTCTGCTTCCTGTTTACGCTCCTTCTTCTTCCTGTCTCCCTGCTCAGTCAAGGACATCTGTGAAACACATTCAATATGCTCCTGCCACCAAATAAACCTCATATTAAACATACACAGATGCTCTCTCTCTCTCTCTCTCTCTCTCTCTCTCTCTCTCTCTCAATCTACCTCTGTCTGTCTCCCACTCTCTCCTACCTCTCTTATTCCTCCCCTCCATCTCTCCTCCCTCTCTTCTCCATCTCTCTCCCTCTCTCCTCCCTCAACTCCTTCCCTCCCTCTCTTCTCCATCTCTCTCTCCTCCCTTAATTCCCTCCCTCTCTTCTCCATCTCCCTCAATCCCTCCCTCTCTCCTTCCTCTCCTTAATCTCCTCCCTCCCTCCCTTCCCTCTCTCCTCCCTCAACTCCCTCCCTCTCTTGTCCATCTCCCTCCCTCTCTCCTTCCTCTCCTCCCTCCCTCTCTCAGCAGTGTTCAGAGCTGTAAGCCCTGTGCCAGGTGGGGGTTCTGCTGTGATCAGACAGGAGGCACAGCTACACCCTCTGACAGCCCCCTACTTCCCTCCCACACCCTTCACACACACACACACACACACACACACACACACACACACACACACACACACACACACACACACGCACACATTCCAACACACACTTAACCTGCTGAAATATAGCACGGCATCACCCTATCAGAGACTAGTGCCATGCCGAGAACTCCATACCTCAGGTTATTACTATAATCACACCGGTTATTACCATAATCATGCTCCT
>NC_140242.1:11126417-11136417 GCF_949987555.1 Borostomias antarcticus
CAATACACTCCGAGCAATTATGATATAATTTTTCCTCTGGATTTCAGCGAGTCTTCTCACTTTACTCAAAGGGCCTTGGAATTGGGCAGAGGGAGGATGTGCTGACAGCGAGAGGCCCTGGCAAAGACCGGAGGGGCGTCAGAGACCGACGGCAGAGCGCTGGAACCGCCCTGACTGACGCTGGGACAGGGGTGGCTTGTCTCCGCCGGGGTGGGAACACTGTGTTCTCTCCTCCGGGGGCGGGGGGGCGAGCAGGACTTCAGACAGACACTTCCGCCATGGAACTGCTGAGATGACGTTGTGTGGTATTCGATTCGATTCGATTCTCAGCCGAGCTGAGACAGCGCTCAATAGGGGTACTTACAGTACGCTGCCCTTACGTGCTCCGCTGGGGTAATTATGTCATCTGACATTCTAACGGCTTGAAGATACCATCACAGACGCGCCCACGCCAGACGCCTCACCTCGCCGTCTCTGTAGCCGCGCCGGTACTGCAGTCAACATGTCGTCCCGCTGTTGATACAACACCCGCCGAGAGATGGTCCGATAGCCGCCCCCCATCCCCTCCACGTCGTCACAGCAAGATAACGTACAGAGAGGGAGAGCGTTCTAGAATGTTCTAGAATCAGTGGGTGTTCTACAATCTTTGGAAAAATTATTTTATTTTCAGGATAAAACCTCTTTTGAGATGTACCATCTTGTCCTGACAAAAGATGAATATACAGTAATATATAATATTATGTGTTATATATATAATAGTATATATTATATATCATATTATATATATTTATATATATATATATATATATATACTGTACACACACACACACACACACACACAAACAACATAAGACTTTGAAATGTTCATTCATGCTTTTATTTCCTCTCGTTTAGATTACTGTAGCTCCCTAGACTCGGGCTGTGCCAGAAAGCCATTTCTCACGTCCAGCAGGTACAAAATGCTGCTGCTAGGCTTTTAACTAATTCTAGGAGGCAAGATCACATTACTGTACTCCCATCCTTGCCTCTCTTCACTGGTTGCCTGTTGTTTTTAAGATTTTACCGCTAACTTTTAAAGCTCTGCATGGCCTGGCTCTGAGTTATATTTCAGACCTGTGAGTCTTTGCTGTTCGGGCCCCTCAGTTATGGAACTCCCTGCCTGAGAGTCTCAGACAAGTTAAATATGTATCATCATTCAAGTCTCTTCTCAAAACTCATTTTTATGTAAAAGCCTATTCATAGTACCAGTTTTAATTATTTAATACTTTTAAATGTACATTTTATTCTATTCACATTGCTTTCTTCTCTTTTTATTGTATTGTATAGTGTTGTTGTATGCTTCTTCTCTTACAGTACAATATTTGTGTCGTTTTATTTTGTTTGTAAAGCACTCTGTAACATTGCACAAACAAACAAACACACACATTCACACACATCATGCACACACCAAGAAATCCTAACACCCACACGCCCGTGTTATAACAACATTAAATCTAAATTGTTATAACAACTGTAATCCAGTGTGCTAGAAGCTGTCAGGAGGTTTGGTAAAAGTGAGTCGCGTCTACAGTCCCAGTTATGTGTATAGAGGTGAGGGGGTTCTACAGTCCCAGTTATGTGTATGGAGTTGGGGGGTTCTACAGTCCCAGTTATGTGTATGGAGGTGGGGGGGTTCTACAGTCCCAGTTATGTGTATGGAGGTGGGGGGTTCTACAGTCCCACTTAAGTGTCTGGAGGTGGGGGGGTTCTACAGTCCCAGTTATATGTATGGAGGTGGGGGGTTCTACAGTCCCACTTATGTGTCTGGAGGTGGGGGGGTTCTACAGTCCCAGTTATGTGTATGGAGATGGGGGGGTTCTACAGTCCCAGTTATGTGTATGGAGGTGGGGGGTTCTATAGTCCCAGTTATGTGTATGGAGGTGGTGGGGTTCTACAGTCCCAGTTATGTGTATGGAGGTGGGGGGTTCTACAGTCCCAGTTATGTGTATGGAGGTGGTGGGGGGGTTCTACAGTCCATGTTATGTGTATGGAGGTGGGGGGGTTCTACAGTCGCAGTTATGTGTCTGGAGGTGGGGTGGTTCTACAGTTCCAGTTATGTGTATAGAGGTGGGGGGTTCTACAGTCCCAGTTATGTGTATGGAGGTGGTGGGGGGGTTCTACAGTCCCAGTCATGTGTATGGAGGTGGGGGGGTTCTACAGTCCCAGTAATGTGTATGAAGGTTGGGGGGTTCTACAATCCCAGTTATATGTATGGAGGTGGGGGGGTTCTACAGTCCCAGTTATGTGTATGGAGTGGGGGGTTCTACAGTCCCAGTTATGTGTATAGAGGTGGGGGGGTTCTACAGTCCCAGTTATGTGTATAGAGGTGGGGGGGTTCTACAGTCCCAGTTATGTGTATAGAGGTGAGGGGGTTCTACAGTCCCAGTTATGTGTATGGAGGTGGGGGGGTTCTACAGTCCCAGTTATGTGTATGGAGGTGGGGGGGTTCTACAGTCCCAGTTATGTGTATAGAGGTGGGGGGGTTCTACAGTCCCAGTTATGTGTATAGAGGTGGGGGGGTTCTACAGTTTCAGTTATGTGTATAGAGGTGGGGGGGTTCTACAGTCCCAGTTATGTGTATAGAGGTGGGGGGGTTCTACAGTCCCAGTTATGTGTATGGAGGTGGGGGGGTTCTACAGTCCCAGTTATGTGTATAGAGGTGGGGGGGTTCTACAGTCCCAGTTATGTGTATGGAGGTGGGGGGTTCTACAGTCCCAGTTATGTGTATAGAGGTGGGGGTGTTCTACAGTTTCAGTTATGTGTATAGAGGTGGGGGGGTTCTACAGTGTCAGTTATGTGTATAGAGGTGGGGGGGTTCTACAGTCTCAGTTATGTGTATGGAGGTGGGGGGGTTCTACAGTCCCAGTTATGAGTATGGAGGTGGGGGGGTTCTACAGTCCCAGTTATGTGTATAGAGGAGGGGGGGTTCTACAGTCCCAGTTATGTGTATGGAGGTGGTGGGGGGTTCTACAGTCCCAGTTATGTGTATGGAGTCGGGGGGGTTCTACAGTCCCAGTTATGTGTATAGAGGTGGGGGGTTCTACAGTCCCAGTTATGTGTATAGAGGTGGGAGGGGGTTCTACAGTCCCAGTTATGTGTATGGAGGTGGGGGGGTTCTACAGTCCCAGTAATGTGTATGGAGGTGGGGGGGTTCTACAGTCCCAGTTATGTGTATGTAGGTGGGGGGTTCTACAGTCCCAGTTATGTGTATAGAGGTGGGGGGTTCTACAGTCCCAGTTATGTGGGTGACATTTCGGAGTGGATGACGACACATCACCTCAAGCTCAATCTGGACAAGACTGAGCTGTTGTTCCTCCCGGGGAAGGGCTGTCCGCACCGGGACCTGGCCATCACCATTGAAGACACAGTGGTGACCCCGACTCGGACTGCGAGGAATCTGGGTGTGACCCTGGATGACCAACTGTCATTTTCCTCACATGTCACATCCGTCACACGTTCCTGCAGATTCATGCTCTACAACATCAGGAGGATTCGCCCTTTCCTCACTAATGAAACGGCGCAGGTACTCATCCAGGCCCTGGTCATCTCCCGCCTGGACTACTGCAACTCCCTCCTCGCGGGGGCACCGGCGTCAGCCATTAAACCTCTGGAACTTGTCCAGAAAGCTGCTGCTCGCCTGGTGTTCAACCACCCCAAGTTCTCCCACACAACTTCCCTTCTCCGTTCCCTACACTGGCTCCCTGTAGCGGCTCGCATCCAGTTTAAAACTCTGGCGCTAACCTACAGGGCAATGAAAGGAACAGCCCCCTCCTACCTCCAGGCCATGGTCAAACCCTACATCCCCTCCCGACCACTACGCTCTGCTACCTCAGGGCGACTGGTTGCCCCGTCACTCCGAGGCTCCTGCGGTCGATCGACACGGTCACGGCTCTTCTCTGTCCTGGCCCCGCAGTGGTGGAATGAGCTGCCCACTGATGTCAGGACAGCAGAGTCGCTGCCCATCTTTCGTCGCAGGCTCAAAACTCATCTCTTCAAGAAGTACTACAACAATCCTCCCACCTAAGCACTTATTATATTATATTGCACTGTACTTTAGATTGTGATTCTTGCACTTTGCTTCAGCACTAGATTATGCTCTTAGTCACTTGTTTGTTTTAGAAAGAAGATGCACTTGTGAGTTCTGGCAAGTAGTAGTACATTGGCTCTTCCTACGTTAAATGCAATTATTGTTAGTCGCTTTGGATAAAAGCGTCTGCTAAATGACTGTAATGTAATGTAATGTAATGTGTATAGAGGTGGGGGGGTTCTACAGTCCCAGTTATGTGTATGGAGGTGGGGGGGGGGGGGGGTTCTACAGTCCCAGTTATGTGTATGGAGGTGGGGGGGGTTCTACAGTCCCAGTTATGTGTATGTAGGTGGGGGGTTCTACAGTCCCAGTTATGTGTAAAGAGGTGGGGGGTTCTACTGTCCCAGTTATGTGTAAAGAGGTGGGGGGGTTCTACAGTCCCAGTTATGTGTAAAGAGGTGGGGGGGTTCTACAGTCCCAGTTATGTGTATGGAGGTGGGGGGGTTCTACAGTCCCAGTTATGTGTATAGAGGTGGGGGGTTCTACAGTCCCAGTTATGTGTATGTAGGTGGGGGGTTCTACAGTCCCAGTTATGTGTATAGAGGTGGGGGGGTTCTACAGTCCCAGTTATGTGTATAGAGGTGGGGGGGTTCTACAGTCCCAGTTATGTGTATAGATGTGGGGGGGTTCTACAGTCCCAGTTATGTGTATAGAGGTGGGGGGGTTCTACAGTCCCAGTTATGTGTATAGAGGTGGGGGGTTCTACAGTCCCAGTTATGTGTATGGAGGTGGGGGGGTTCTACAGTCCCAGTTATGTGTATAGATGTGGGGGGGTTCTACAGTCCCAGTTATGTGTATAGATGTGGGGGGGTTCTACAGTCCCAGTTATGTGTATAGAGGTGGGGGGGTTCTACAGTTCCAGTTATGTGTATGTAGGTGGGGGGTTCTACAGTCCCAGTTATGTGTATGGAGGTGGGGGGGTTCTACAGTCCCAGTTATGTGTATAGAGGTGGGGGGGTTCTACAGTCCCAGTTATGTGTATAGAGGTGGGGGGGTTCTACAGTCCCAGTTATGTGTATAGATGTGGGGGGGTTCTACAGTCCCAGTTATGTGTATAGAGGTGGGGGGGTTCTACAGTTCCAGTTATGTGTATAGAGGTGGGGGGGTTCTACAGTCCCAGTTATGTGTATAGAGGTGGGGGTGTTCTACAGTTCCAGTTATGTGTATAGATGTGGGGGGGTTCTACAGTTCCAGTTATGTGTATGGAGGTGGGGGGGTTCTACAGTCCCAGTTATGTGTATAGAGGTGGGAGGGTTTTACAGTCCCATGTATGTGTATAGAGGTGGGGGGGTTCTACAGTCCCAGTTATGTGTATAGATGTGGGGGGGTTCTACAGTTCCAGTTATGTGTATAGAGGTGGGGGGGTTCTACAGTCCCAGTTATGTGTATAGAGTTGGGGGGTTCGCTGCAGACTCTGCAGGGCTCTTTGTTTACCCAACGCAGACAAGTGGCGAGTAAACGATGGCCGGTCCTGGACGTCTCACGTCAACATGGAAAGTGAGAGCGCCAGCCTATTGATTCAATCCACCGGGAGAGATAAGCTCCTTGTGCACTCTGCTCATAGGTTACATACTGTATGGGCCGGGACAGGGCCTTTGTGCGTGTGTGTGTGTGCGTGTGTTTGTTTGTGTGTGTGTGTGTGTGTGTGTGTGTGTGTGTGTGTGGCAGCAAATGACCATGTGCTCTTTGTACTCTCCATAATGAGATTGTTCATATACTGAGGTTTACTTCTAATCAGTTGATGACTTGTAGAGACGTATTTTCGGTCTAGATTTTATGTGAACCTTTGTTTGTCAAACAAATTATTTTTCTGTCCTGTTTAACATTCTACATTTGGGCCAAAATCTATTTCGAAATCCTACAAACAAGCAAACTACTTGTATATTGGTTAATAGAAACGTTCCAGTGTGCTGCAAATATTTCAACTACAGTTGCACGTTACCAGAAAACGTTGCTGTGCTTTCAACTGTGATATTTGACATGTTTATTTTCTGTCATGTATGTACAGTACAGTATCTATGTGGGTGAATATGAATGGGACAGATTTCTGTTATTTATGAATGCAGGCCAAAATAAATTTCAATTTCAAAGAAAACATGCTACAGGACAGAAAGAGACATGAACAGAACTAGACCATGTCTGGACATTAAACACAGAGACATGGACAGATCTAGACCACCTCTACAGAGACAGACATGGACAGAACTGGACCGCCTCTACAGAGACAGACATGGACGGATCTAAACCACCTCTACAGAGACAGACATGGACAGATCTAGACCACATCTAGACATTAAACACAGAGAGTCAGCCTCCCTCCACACATTAGACACGCACAGAACCTAGGGCTCTTTAAGTCTCAGCTTAAAACGCACTTGTTTTCACTGGCTTTTGAGGCCTGATAGCCTACATCCCCTGTCCTGTTTTGTGTCCTGTCCTTTTATTATTCTGTGATTATGTGTACTTTATTCTGTTTTTTGTTTTAGTTTATTTTATATATTGTACAGCACTTTGGTGCAACTTCGGTTGATTTTAAATGTGCTTTATAAATAAAGTTGACCTTGACCTTAACAGATCTAGACCACCTCTACACATTAAACACAGAGACATGAACAGATCTAGACCAGCTCTAGATATTAAACACAGAGAGACATGAACAGATCTAGACCAGCTCTAGATATTAAACACAGAGACATGAACAGATCTAGACCAGCTCTAGATATTAAACACAGAGAGACATGAACAGATCTAGACCAGCTCTAGATATTAAACACAGAGACATGAACAGATCTAGACCAGCTCTAGATATTAAACACAGAGACATGAACAGATCTAGACCAGCTCTAGATATTAAACACAGAGACATGAACAGATCTAGACCAGCTCTAGATATTAAACACAGAGAGACATGAACAGATCTAGACCAGCTCTAGATATTAAACACAGAGAGACATGAACAGATCTAGACCAGCTCTAGATATTAAACACAGAGACATGAACAGATCTAGACCAGCTCTAGATATTAAACACAGAGAGACATGAACAGATCTAGACCAGCTCTAGATATTAAACACAGAGACAGCCTACAGCTGCTAGACACCGCGTCGTGCCTATTGTACGTCTGAGTCGATTTCCATCTGTTCCTCAGAGCTACCGTACATCACGGCAGATAACTGACAATAGAGCTTCTGAGAGCCTGGCCAATCTATGTATGGATTTCTGGGCTCTATCCTCTCGCTGTTCTCCTCCTGCCCACCCCTCCAAAATCAATTCTATGCAGCGGCCGTATTGACTCAGGTAAAGGGGGTTTGATCCTGCAGTCAATGTCTGTGTCTGTGTCTGGATGGTAGGGGCCAGAGAGGGGGGGGTGCAGGGATGGAGGGAGGGAGACAGAGCTGAACAGGCCATCCCAGGCCTGGAGGAGGGAGGCAGGGGTGGGGTGGGAGTGACTGGGGGAATGGGTCATTGATTAGCTGGCTGTGTGGAGCCACTGTGCCGTCTCTACCTCTATCAAGGAGGGATGGGTGGCGAGGGAGTCACTGGCTCATGGGCCGAAGGGTCCTCCAGTCCCCCCAGCCTCTTGTCCCCAGCCCCCAGCCCCTAGCCCCAAGCAAAACCAACACCAACACTAACAACAGTCCCAGCCCTAGTCCCAGCCCTAGTCCCAGCCCTAGTCCCAGCCCTAGTCCCAGCCCCAGCCCCAGCCCCAGCCCCAGCCCCAGCCTCCAGCCCCAGCCCCAGCCTCCAGCCCCAGCCTCGTGCATGTGTCCCCGGGCCCAGCAGTGGAGCCAGCCCCCACAGCTGTGATCAATACAGCAGCTGCTGGTCTCAGCTCCTCCACTCAGCCCTGGAGCAGACCTGGAGCCTCATTAAAAATACATCACATCCAAATCGCATCGATCTATTTTACCCTTTTCATTCAGTTTCATCGAATCCCTCTTCTTTTATCCCCCCCCCCCCCAGTTCTGTCTCTGGGCTGGGCTCCTGTTCTGCTGCGTCATGGCGGAGGGAGACAGGAAGCTGATCTCAGAGTGTTTCCTTTGGAACTCTATGCTCCCCTCGCAACAAACGAGAACAACTTGTAAGAGAGTTGGAGAGAGATTCTGATGACTGAGAGCATACTAATCCGCTTTGTTCTGGTATTCCTCTCTGGTGTGTGTGTGTGTGTGTGTGTGTGTGTGTGTGTGTGTGTGTGTGTGTGTGTGTGTGTGTGTGTGTGTATCTGATTGCATTGTCTTCATCTGATTTGGACAGCAGCATTCCTGCAGGAGAAGATAACAATGAGTTGCCTACCTGCCGCTGAACTACAAGTCACAGCAGGCCTCTGCTACTGCTCTCTCTCTCTGTCTCTCACACACACACACACACGTGCGCACACACACATGCACGCGCGCACACACGCACGCACACACGCACACACACACAAACCAGTGCGTTCTACCTCTCACACACCCAGGAGTTATCAAGCACACTTCCATGAGGTCATCTTTTACAGAGCTTCTACAGACTTTATGCACCGCGGGTAAAGATTGTAGAGACTAGCGCCATTAGCGGTGATGAGCTGATGAACGAGGGTGAACGAAGTTCATCTGACAGTAGCTAAGCCCTCTCAGTCAGTCTGTCTGTTCTACCTGCGGGCACGGGGTGTGCGTTTCCTCTCAGCGTAGAAACTTTACCTCAACCTCAGCTCTCCGCCTTAATCCACCCTTTAATCCACAGACCCCTGGCTAAGCCTAACCCCAGGTTATCTCCCTGGCTAAAAATGTGGGGATTCCCTCCCCCTGTTGTCAGAGCTTTCTGCTGCTCGGTCCATTTGAAGCTGACGTTGACTGAGTTGACATTGTAGTGAATGGACCTGCCAAAGCATCAAATAACTCAGTAAGCCAAAGCGTTAGCTTATTGTTTGCCACATGAACCCCAGTGACGTAGAATTTTTATAACAATGCTAACTGAAGAGATGTGACCTTCTGCTGTGCGGTGCATTGTCCAGATTTAGGGACAGCATCACCGTCATTCTGGAACCCTCTCAATGACAAGACTTTGGTTTTCTTCTGCCATGAGACCCCCCACCCCTCCTCGGATAGAACAGGAGCAAAGTTCTCAACTTCTAAAGTTTTCCAAACTATTTATAATTTTCATTCTTTGACAGGCGAGCAGACGCCTTTACCTACTGTACTGCACCTGTTAGAATGCGCCTCCGTACCGTGACAGTGACGCTGTGCTGTTTGGGCTTCAGTACAGTGTTCCTCAAAGCCAGGGGGCTCCAGGTGAAAGGGAGAGCAGGAGTATAATCTCCACGCTGCCACCGCCCCAACTGACATGAACTGAGCAGGTGCGTGGTGTTTACTACAATGAATGGCAGGCATCGTACTACAATCAACAATAACCCCGCAAGAAGCTCTCGCAATAAAACTACTAAACCAAGGCTGCGTTCCAAACCGTATACTTCCATACTATATAATAGGCCAATAATGGATGTAGTATATCCCAATACATAGTATGCCACATGAAGTATGGCAAAAAATACCAGGACGTCCTACTACATCCGGTCATATTTTGCAGTATGCAAGCCAGCACACGTTTCTGGCTATTCTGACTCACAATCCTGTGCTCTGTGTAAATTATGTCATGTATGCGAGTCGCCCTGGAGGAGTTTTGATGAATCCCAGCTGTGGACGAATGTCGCTTCATAGACAGCGATGGATGTGGTCAAATTTCAAGGCACAATGTTATGACAAGCTAGTATGTCCCAATTGGATGCATACTGCATGCAAAGTACATACTTTCTAGGGGCAGCTGTAGTACGTACTGGTAGTAAAAAGTAGAAGTAGATTAGGAATGCAGCCAAAGTACCGCAGTCGGTACTGGTGCGAG
>NC_140242.1:11141417-11143917 GCF_949987555.1 Borostomias antarcticus
GAACCATTCCACCAATAAACAGTTCCACCGGGAACCAGAAAGACGGTTCCCCTACACTACCGGGATGATTTTTAGAACCTTTTTTAATAACAGCCCTTAGAACCTTTTTCCAGAGAAAGTGGGCGGTCCACCACACCTTTCTTAATTTGTGATTTTTACTGAGACAGAACGAAGGTGGAGATGGAGATTTACTGCACCAGGACCCCTGCTCTCTGCACCTGCGTTTCCCAACATGCATTGCAGCCTCTAACATCCACTTCTGCAAGGTAGCACCTGATTTAAAAATGTGGGCAAATACCATACATTTCTTTCTTCGCGGGGAGAGGAATGGGCCTGTATCGCTGTTTGAGATCAAATCTACCTTTGGAGGCTTGGTTTGATGGTGTAACTCTAGAAGACGCGTTTATCTCTTGTATGTCATCAGCACGTTGGCCGACTCCAAGCCCATCCATCCCTCCACATCTCTGAGACAGGAGCACTTCTATCCTCCTTCTCCTTCTCCCTCTCTCACTCTTTCTCTCACTCTCTCCCTCTCTCTCTCTCTCTCCACCTCTGGTGCTGATCAGAGTCTTTTCTCTCTGCAGTTGGAGGCTTGTCTGAGCGGGGGGAGCATCTCGTCTGATTCAGTCAGGTTATAGTCAGGTGAGTTACAGAGGGCCTTAGCTTGGCTAAAGCTGGTCAAGCTGACGAGATGAGTTATCAATGTGGAATCTGGACTTAAATATCAGCATTATTGGAAAATGTTATATTTTGAGTAGTGAGATAAGAAACATGGAGAAAAGGAATAGATGGTGAAGCACAGAGGAGGAGGCTGAGAGACAGACAGACAGACAGCCAGGGAGAAAGACAGACAGACAGACAGATAAAGACAGACAGACAGATAGACACAGACTGACAGACAGACAGAGATAGTAAGGGACAGAGAGGCGGAGAGGGAGGTAGAGAGAAAGAGAGAGAGAGAGGGAGAGAGAGAGAGAGAGAGAGAGGGAGAGAGAGAGAGGGAGACGTTGACATTTTGACATTGAGCCATTGAGGAGAGACAATAGTGTGGGGGGATGTTGAGGAGAGACACTAGTGTGGCGGGGGATGTTGAGGAGAGACACTAGTGTGGGGGGGATGTTGAGGAGAGACACTAGTGTGGGGGGATGTTGAGGAGAGACACTAGTGTGGTGGGGGGATGTTGAGAAGAGACACTAGTGTGGTGGGGGGATGTTGAGGAGAGACACTAGTGTGGGGGAATGTTGAGGAGAGACACTAGTGTGGGGGGGGATGTTGAGGAGAGACACTAGTGTGGTGGGGGATGTTGAGGAGAGACACTAGTGTGGGGGGATGTTGAGGAGAGACACTAGTGTGGGGGGATGTTGAGGAGAGACACTAGTGTGGGGAGGATGTTGAGGAGAGACTAGTGTGGGGGGATGTAGAGGAGAGACACTAGTGTAGGGGGATGTTGAGGAGAAGCACTAGTGTGGGGAGGATGTTGAGGAGAGACACTAGTGTGGGGAGGATGTTGAGGAGAGACACTAGTGTGGGGGGGGATGTTGAGGAGAGACACTAGTGTGGGGGGGGATGTTGAGGAGAGACACTAGTGTGGGGGGATGTTGAGGAGAGACACTAGTGTGGGGGGATGTTGAGGAGAGACACTAGTGTGGGGGGATGTTGAGGAGAGACACTAGTGTGGGGGAATGTTGAGGAGAGACACTAGTGTGGGGGGATGTTGAAGAGAGACACTAGTGTGGGGGGGGAATGTTGAGGAGAGACACTAGTGTGGGGGAATGTTGAGGAGAGACACTAGTGTGGTGGGGGGATGTTGAGGGGAGACACTAGTGTGGTGGGGGGATGTTGAGGAGAGACACTAGTGTGGGGGGATGTTGAGGAGAGACACTAGTGTGGTGGGGGAATGTTGAGGAGAGACACTAGTGTGGGGGGATGTTGAGGAGAGACACTAGTGTGGTGGGGGGATGTTGAGGGGAGACACTAGTGTGGGGGGGGATGTTGAGGAGAGACACTAGTGTGGGGGGGGATGTTGAGGAGAGACACTAGTGTGGGGGGATGTTGAGGAGAGACACTAGTGTGGGGGGATGTTGAGGAGAGACACTAGTGTGGGGGGATGTTGAGGAGAGACACTAGTGTGGGGGGGATGTTGAGGAGAGACACTAGTGTGGGGGGGGATGTTGAGGAGAGACACTAGTGTGGGGGGGGATGTTGAGGAGAGACACTAGTGTGGGGGGATGTTGAGGAGAGACACTAGTGTGGGGGGATGTTGAGGAGAGACACTAGTGTGGGGGGATGTTGAGGAGAGACACTAGTGTGGGGGGGATGTTGAGGAGAGACACTAGTGTGGGGGGGGATGTTGAGGAGAGACACTAGTGTGGGGGGATGTTGAGGAGAGACACTAGTGTGGTGGGGGAATGTTGAGGAGAGACACTAGTGTGGGGGGGGATGTTGAGGAGAGACACTAGTGTGGTGGGGGAATGTTGAGGAGAGACACTAGTGTGGGGGG
>NC_140242.1:11148917-11151002 GCF_949987555.1 Borostomias antarcticus
GTAATCCTGTTTATTAGTACAGGGCCCTGGTGCAGCCAAAACAATCTGGAGCTAAACGCTCTCAAGACAGTGGAGATGATTGTAGACTTTAACAAGAAACTCCTGGGGACTTCAAGTAGGAGCTGAACATCAGCTTCCTCACCAGAAAAGCACAGCAGAGGATATACTTCCTGAGGCAGCTGAAGAAATTCAGCATGCCAAAGGCAATGATGGTACTCTTCTATACCTCCATCATCGAGTCCATCCTCACCTCCTCCATCACCACCTGGTTCTCAGCCCCAACAGACAAAGGCAGACTGCAGCGCATTATCTGCTCCGCTGAGAGGGTGATCGGTTGTAAACTGCCTTCACGCCTCTAGCACCCTGTCATATGTCGTCTGCAACAGCATCTAGTCAAATTCCTAGTATGTGTGAACAATATACACGGCCAATAAAACGGATCTCGAATCTTGAATCTTGAATACAGTGTGTGTGTGTGTGCGTGTGTGTGTGTGTGTGTGTGTGTGTGTCTATTTGTCCTCAGACGTCCTCAACATCCTCAAACGTCTACAACAGTAGAACATCTAGGATGGGAGAACAGGAGGGAGGACAGGACAACGTTGAGGATGGGAGAACGACTATGACAGGAGAACGTCTACATCAGGAGAACGTCTTTGACAGGAGAACATCTACGACAGGAGAACGTCCAGGACAGGAGAGCGTCCAGGACAGGAGAACATCTATGACAGGAGAACATCTATGATAGGAGAACATCTAGGGCAGGAGAACATCTATGACAGGAGAACATCTATGACAGGAGAACGTCCAGGACAGGAGAACGTCCAGGACAGTGTGGGCATCTCTCCTCCTGACGCCTGGCAGCTAGTGGGTGGTTGGAGCGGAGGCGGAATGTGCAGGTCAGGGGTCACGCGCCCCTGTGGGGTCCTTAGCACCAGTGTGTCAGGTGTTCCTCTGCTGTTTAGGGGGAAGGTGTAAAGTACTGTGTGCTGTGTTGAGGGCTCCCAATGGACAAAGACCTCAGTGCTGTTGTGTGTATGTGTATGTGTACCTTACTGCTGTTGTGTGTATGTGTGTGTACCTAGCTGCTGTTGTGTGTGTGTGTGTGTGTGTGTGTGTGTGTGTGTGTGTGTGTGCGCGTATCTAACTGCTGTTGTGTGTATGTGTGTACCTAACTGCTGTTGTGTGTATACCTAACTGCTGTTGTGTATATGTGTGTGTACCTAACTGTTGTTGTGAGTATGTGTGTGTGTACCTAACTGCTGTTGTGTGTATGTGTGTACCTAACTCTACCACGGTGTGCTGGTAGGTGGGTGTTTTCTTATGGGTATTTCAGTACACAAACACACAGAACCAGTTTTCCAAGCATTGCTCGCATCATCTACATTAACGTTGGCAGTTACAACGGGTGTGTGTGCAGTTAGATGAAATAAAAGTTAATAAGAGGTCGGTTTAGGTTTAGATGTTATAAAACTGCCAAGCAACTTTCGCGTGCCATACCTGAGACCAGCCTGCTTCAGGCATGAGTGCGCACACATGCATGCACACACACACACACACACACACACACACACACACACACACACACACACACACACACAAACACACACACACACATATACACACACACATACTGTACACACGCACATACTGTACAAATGCACATACTTCCACACACACACACACACACACACACACACACATGCTGTTATAAACAAACAAACACACACACAAGTAGATACCGAGACACATACACTCACATGCACATACTTACTCACACACATATACACACATACACACTCACGCATGCACGCATGTACACACACACACACTTATGTAAAAAGGTATTTTATATTGTACTGTAGCTCTGAGGTGTGTGTGTAAGTGTGTGTGCGTGTTATTATGGAAAGAGCCTCTTGGCCTCCAGCAGACTGCAGTCACAGTGTACCTCAAGACAAACTGCAACCTCGGCGATTTGTACAGGAAATACCAGAGTGAGATCAATTCTTCTTCCCAACCGCCAAATCCTTCATTTAACTTGAGCGAGTAGAGGAAGGAAGGGATTCTGCTGCCAACACCGACAAAATG
>NC_140242.1:11151202-11156202 GCF_949987555.1 Borostomias antarcticus
AAAAGGGGAGGTATTTGCTCGAAATGACCAATCGCATACCTTAGTATGGGTATTCAGACACGGCCATGGACAAGGCAAACAATACGCATAACCAAGTTCCATCCACCATTCACACAAGAGGAGCAATAATATAGAAATATGAACTATAGGCGCAACACAGTCGCTACTGCCAAAGGCAGGAAGGAAAGCTGGAAAAATACTGCTTACGTTTTGTCATTATCCTCCACATGAACACGAGTACGGCTAGATCATTGGGCTATATTCTTATGGCATGTAAAGCACTTGTAGCCTATATCAATATATCTTATTCTTTCAGCTTCAACCCCTAGACTGGCAGGGGACGCCTAAATAAAGCAAATGTAGGCTATAGTTTTTAATAGTTGCAGGTTGGAGTAGACAATGTGAAGTCTCTATACAAGAGGAACTAGAGATAAAACAGGCTATTAAAATGGAAAAAGTGAAGCTCGGGGTGGAGAAGTAGGCTGATTGTCAGGCATTGGTGCTATCGCAATTAAATTAGAATCTAGCCTACTTCTCTTTGTTCCTAGGAACGGGAGGCTAGTCTAATAAATCAACATTAAAGTCTTGAAAATTGAATAAAAAATGAGTGTTTTTACTTGGTTCTCTCGCATCACCCACCACCTGCACGAAGCTGCAGTAGGATAATAAAACGCAAGCCAGTGCATAGCCTACAGTCTATGACTAAATGCACAAGGCAAAATATGGCTCAAGCAGCTGTCATTCTGCAATTTTTCATATGATATCTGGGAAAGCCAAAGAGTGTTTTGTCGGTTTGTAAAAAGTCTTCTTAAAAACCTCTCGCTGTTCGCGCACAGCAGATTATTGTTTAATTCGCACACTGAAGTTCCATATAGAACCTTAACGTTCATATACCTTTTTCCAAGTGAATTGATTGGTCAGCGAGCAGTGCTTCATATGTTTTGATCCATAATCTGGAACTTAACCTGCCCCGGAGCAGGTTAGCTCGGCAGCATAAGTTACCACGGCAATATAGCACGGTGAAAAGTGAACCACCTTCGTAGTACGGATAAACCAATCTTGAACCTGAAGTTATCGCGCTAACCCTGTAATCCTGTTTCGTAGTACAGGGCTCTGACCAGACCAGACCAGAACAGACCAGACCAGACCAGACCAGACCAGACCTAACAGATCAGACCAGACCAGACTAGATTAGGCCAGACCAGACCAGACCAGACCAGACAAGACAAGACAAGACAAGACAAGACCAGACTAGACTAGACTAGACTAGACTAGACTAGACTAGACTAGACTAGACTAGACCAGACCTAACAGCCCAGCCCAGCCCAGCCCAGCCCAGCCCAGCCCAGACTAGACCAGACCTGACCTGACCTGACCTGACCTGACCTGACCTGACCTGACCTGACCTGACCTGACCTGACCAGACCAGACCTGACCTGACCTGACCTAACAGACCAGACCAGACCAGACCAGACCAGACCAGACTAGACTAGACTAGACTAGACTAGACCAGACTAGACCAGACCAGACCAGACCAGACTAGACCAGACCTAACAGACCAGACCTAACAGACCAGCCCAGACTAGACCAGACCAGACCAGACCAGACCAGACCAGACCAGACCAGACCTAACAGACCAGACCAGACCAGACCAGACCAGACCAGACCAGACCAGACCAGACCAGACCTAACAGACCAGACCTAACAGACCAGACCAGACCAGACCAGACCAGACCAGACCAGACCAGACCCGGGGTCTGAGAGCCCATTGAAATCTCATCAGCCATTTGCTGAGCAGAGCCTCAAACATGTAAACAGATGAGTCAGCAGGAAAAACACAGTGGTCCACCTCTCCTACTCCCACTTCCCTGCAGCAGCCTGGAGTCTGGGCCTCCTCTCTCAGGGCAGGTACACCCCCCGAGGGAGTGGTCTGGAGGGGCTGAATGAGTCCCAGGTGACCTTCAAGAGTGGGGGATCGGCGGGGGGGGGTGGGGAGGGGGGGGCGGGGGCGGGGGCTGTGGCTATTGCTAACGACGCTAACGCAACCCTTCTGCTGTGGCCATATAAAAAGTGTCCCTTGTTAAGGAGCAAAAGAAGAAAAAAAGAGATGCTTTTCTAGTAGGTATACCTTTGAGCTCAGCTCTCTTGAACATGTCAGTGCAAATGTGTGTGCGTGTGCGTGTGTGAGTGTGTTTGTGTTGTGTTTGTGTGTGCATGTGTGTGTGTGTGTAGGAGACACAAGATACAACAACTGCAATAACCTCTCTCTCCCTCCTTCTCTCACTCTTTCTCTCTCTCTCTCTCTCTCTCTCTCTCTTTCTCTCTCTCTCTCTCTCTCTCTGTCTCTCTCTCACTCTCTAAATCACAAGGCCGAGGGAACTGGGCCTGATTTCCAGAGAAACTAAAAGTACGTCGACTCCCACAGCAAGTGGCTGGCGGCGCCCACGGTGGAAAGCAGACCAAACCACACACAGATGTGCGCGTCTCTCCCGTGTTTGTTTGCTGATCTGCCTGTTTGTTTTTCAATCAGCGCCCTCCACAGAGGCCTAGCAGTTTTCCGCCCCCAGACTCATGTTCATTAGAGGAGACAGACGAGACGAGACGCGGCTCCCGCTGCTGCTGCTGCTGCCGGGGCCCATGCAACAACAACGACCCAGCCTGCCAGCAAATCACCACCATCTATGATACGGTTTGCAGTTTACACAAAGACCCAACCAGAAGACCAAAAATATCCCTTTTCACCCTCTTCTCCCACTCAGAGCCAATAACGATCACACTGTATGAGCTGAACTGCACTGCAGTAGCTATTGCTTGCCAAGGACCATGAGTTCTTCCTGTTGTAGTGGAGCTCTTGCAGTATTAGTAGAACCTGGTCTAACCTGGTCATAGACTGTTAGCAGGCCCCAGCACACTGCCTGGTTAAGTCATCAGAGAAAACCCCATGGCCGTCTCTATAACTGTGTAATTACTACCCTATGGGAATTTGTGTATCGTCTGTACAAAGACATTAGCCTACTGTAAAAATGTGTGTGTGTCCCCCCCCACCCCCCCCCTCCCAGACCTTCACCTCCCCCTCCACTTAACCTGTGTGTGTAACACCACTTCCTGGAACGGCTGAGTGCTGTACTCTGCCTAATCCCCTCCCGTTAGGCCTGCTTGGCTCTCCCACCGGCAGCGTCCGTCAACGGAAAACGAGCCCTGGCCTCCCGTAATGGGAAACAGAGCTGCTGTACGCGGCGTAACCGCTCTCCCATTCACGCTGTCAGTCACGCTGCTAAAAATACTGACGCCCTGAAGCGCGCTACGATGAGGGTGAAGTCAACAACAGGCGCTAACTGCTACAGTAAGTACTGACTGGATGGATGGCTGAGTGAGAGGGCTGTGCTTACTGCTAATTGCGTTAGCAGATAAAGCGCTTTGCTAGCTGCTCACCAGGGGAAAAGGCGTCACTAGCTGCTAACTGGTTATGGCCAGGGAGAGGTCTGCGCTATAACTGCTAATTGGTTGAGAAGGGTCTATCTCCCCGGACTCACGGACTGCACACACCCTTCACTATATGACGCCCCCCCCCCCTCCCCTCCGAGATAACTTCCTGGATCAGTATGAGGATGGCGTGTGTTAACAGCCAGAAGTACTGCAAGGAAAAATCCCCAAAACATGTGTGGCAGTAACTGTTCTCTCTTGTCAGTGTGGTTGTGGCTTTAACCAGGGAGAGGTCTGTGCTAAATGCTAACTGGTAAGCCAGGGAGAAGTCTGTGCTAAAAGCTAATTGGTTAGCCAGGGAGAAGTCTGTGCTAACTGCAAACTGTTTAGCCAGTAATAACTACCCGGGAGAGATTGAGAGAGGGAGAGTGTTGTATTATGACTTCATCTCTGACAGACACACAGCTGGGAATGTTGTGAGTGCAGGGGACGGTAGCTAAGCTAACTATCTATCGGGAACAGAAGATATGGACAAAAGGTATTAGAGTCAAGCTAAACGTGTGTGTGTGTGTGGGGGGGGGTGGGGGAGTTGGGGGTGTATGCATGTACATGTGTGTTGGGGGGGGCAATAGACAACCAATAGAGAGAGAGGTTAGAAAGTCACAGAAACTCGATTTAACAGTTTGACTGGACAATGGGGGCGTTAACAAGGGGGGGGGGGGGGGGGGCACTGGTCAAGTAAACATCCAGCCTATAGACTCGTACCACCATTCTGACCTCGCAAAGTCAGGACATCCCTGATGATGATGATGTTGATGATGATGAAGATCTGCTCACCCCGTCTGGTGGAGCAGGTAGGACAACACACCTCCTTTGATCAATCCAATTTGAAGTGTCAACAACACGTGCCTATAATCACAGGGCCTGTGTGCACCTGTGAGTGCATTCACGCACACACACACACACACACACACACACACACACACACACACATACACATACACACTTGCCAGTGTAAACAGCCTTAGGTCCAGGGGACCAGATGAGTGCTGCTGTAGTTGACATACAGTAAGTAGCCCTGACGCTCATTAGAGACGAGACTGACAGGGCGTCTGACATGGCTGGAGAGCCTCTGAGGGAGGCTGGCCTCTACCTCTAATACTGTAGCCTACAAGCTTACAACTTCACCCCAGTACAACTTTGCCAACTATGCTACCTAGCCTAATTATTCTATTTCACCCAAACCCATCACAGTAGCCAACATACAGTACATGCTACACCCATCCGACACCGACCCTAACCTATCCAGCACACGTGCCATATACATCCAACACCGATCCAACACCCACCCCAGCATATCCAGCACCCATCCTACAACACCCACCCACACCCAGACAAAGCAGCCTGCCTAAAGCAGGACACCAGCCAAGCCCCCCCCCCCTCCGCCCCGCCAGGAAATATCCTGGCCTCAAAAGTTACCATAAACTAATTGTGGGTTTGGAATCCTTGAGAACACAAAGGAGGAGGAGGAGGAGGAGACAGCCTTAAACACAGAGCAGAAGCCATCCCCTTTAACA
>NC_140242.1:11168702-11181202 GCF_949987555.1 Borostomias antarcticus
ACACACACACACACACACACACACACACACATAAATATATATATAGCCTACTGTTACAGATGCCACGCTCAGGACAGTGGACAGGTAGGTACGTAAAATAACTACTCCAACACACGCAAGTCGGGATGGGAATGAACTTTATCTGACGTGACGCTGCTGGCTAGAGCAGATATGGGGGGGAATGGGGGAATATATCAAATAGATCTGGGGAGATGTGCATGGCTGTACAAATCTCCCTCTCTCTCTCTCTCTCTCTCTCTCTCTCTCTCTCTCTCTCTCTCTCCCTTTCTCTCTCTCTCCTTTTCTCCCTCCCTCCTTCTCTCTCTCTCTCTCTCTCTCTCTCTCTCTCCCCGTGGCATTAACACACAGAGGCACCAGGGTTGGGTCTTTCTCCAGGGGCCCTTGAGAGGTTTAGAGAGGGATTCAACTGCCCGGGCACCCCCCCACACACACACCTCAGCATCTGACACCATGCTGGCCAGGAGGGTTGAACGGAAGGCTAGCGATGTGATGAAGGGAGGAGGAGGAGAGGGAAGGAGGGAGAGAGGGGGGAGGGAAGGAGGGAGGCATATTAACTTTTCATTCATGAGCGTGGAAGGATCAGACATGCCCAGATCGGTGCGGGGAGCCGGTAAACCGGGCTCCATCTCTCTCTCTCTCTCTCTCTCTCCTCTCTCTCTCTCTCTCTCTCTCTCTCTCTCTCTCTCTGTCTCTCTCTCTCCGCTGACGGCAGGGCCGCGTTTATGGCCTCTGTTACAACTTTAACGGGGTGCTCAACCTTGGAAAGACTGCCGTTTGGAAAGAGTGTGGACTTTTACAGGAGAATCTCCTCCAGCGGCTCTGAAGACCGGGTAAAAAGATGGCGCCTGAGGTGTGTTACAGCATGTAGAAACAGTAGGACTGCACACGTCACGTTCTGTATATTTCATTTCAAACCTTTATTTCAACTAGACACTGAGGTTTCCCTCATTTGCGGTGTCGACAAGCTAACACAATCATACACAATCATAAACAAACACTAATAAAGAAAAACAAATCAATGTACAGTGTTACACATAGAATCATTAAAAACAATTGCAGGATGAAGTGCAAAGGCTAAAGGCCATAGATTTAAAGTCTGTCATAGTAGGAAGCACCTCAAGCTTTAAAGTCTGTTGGAGGGCATTCCATGTACAGGGAGCGTCGTAAGCAAAGGCAGTCTGACCAAGTCCAATGTTCACACGAGGAACCTTAAAAACGAGTCGATCATTCGATCGGGTCCGATATGTGCCTACACTCCAGTCTAACAGGGACGACATGTACAGTGGGAGTTTGCCAATAATGGTCTTAAAAATAAACCAGTGACAGTTTCGTCTTGATGTGAGAGATGACCAGCCCACCTTATCATACAGAATACAGTGGTGGGTGTCATATCTATCACCTGTAATAAATCTTAGCGCTGAATGGTAAACAGAGTCTAGTGGTTTCAAGGTTAACACTGGGGCATGTCTATAAATTGTGTCGCCATAGTCTAATACTGACATAAAGACAGCTTGGACTATTCTCTTCCTACTAAACATAGGGAAACAAGAACGGTTCCTATACAGGAAGCCAATTTTCAATTGCCGTAGCTTGGATGCTAGATTATCCACATGAGACTTGTAAGAGAGTTTATCGTCCAGCCATAAACCAAGGTATTTATATTTAGTGACTCTCTCAATACTTGACCCGTCTGCCGCAGTTAAGTGGAGTTTATCATAGTCAACAACCCTGGCTCTAGAGAACAGCATAAACTTAGTTTTGCTAGAATTAAGAACTAGTTTGAGATTGGTGAGGGCTGTTTGTAGCACATTGAAGGAAAGCTGCAGATTCTCAATGGCATCATGAATAGTATCCACAATACAATAGACAGTTGTATCATCCGCATATAAATGTGTGTGACAGCCAGACAGTGACGTAACAATGTCATTAATATAAATGGTGAACAGGACAGGACCCAATACCGAACCTTGGGGCACACCCTTAGCTAGAGGGAGGAAGACTGATTGAATGTTACTCGATTTCACACATTGACGTCTCTCCAACAGGTAATCTCGAAACAATTCACACGCACCGGCATCCATGCCAATACCAGCTAATCTCTTCAAAGGTACATGGTGATCAACTGTATCAAATGCTTTAGAAAGATCTACGAAGAGCGCAGCACAATGTTTCCTATTGTCTAATGCTGTTATCATATCATTCAAGACCAGAGTAGTGGCTGTAATTGTGCTATGCTCAGCTCAAAATCCAGATTGATGAATAGTATATGAAGGCCTCGTACGTTTGATTAGAGGAGAAATGTGTCAAATAATCATGTAAGGGATAAGCACTTATAGGACGACACATGACAAGGAAAAAAATCTAATACATCCATTGATTCATTCATTCAGTCATATGATTCATGTCCCCTGTGTTGTTATCCACACATTCTCTCTCTCTCTCTCTCTCTCTCTCTCTCTCTCACACACACACACACACACAGACACACATATACACACACACATACACACTCTTTGCTCGGTAACTACTGTATGTCCAACTTGGTCAGACCATCAGTAACACATGACACAGCACATTTCAGCGAAAACAAAACAAGTTATAAATAAGCTTTAAAGCAGGATCTATTGTAATGTAATAGTTAACTGTTGCATTCTACTATACAACAATTGTGGTATATTGAAATAGATACGTTTAGCAGAAAACTATACTGATGAGACAAGAAATGCTGTTGATGCAGAGGAAAGTATGACAGGTTTACAACCTTTCAACCACGAGCCTTCAGACACACCTGGCAACAGGCCGTTTCATTCAGACCCACATGAAGCCATTCATAAAACAACAGCCCACTTTTCACATACGTCACCCAGCCTTTCCTCACTCAGGCCTCCAAATCAACCAACCCTGACCCTAACCGTAACTCATGTCTTTATCAGGGTGAGATCAGGCCTCAGCTGAACCAATAATCACACAAGCGACCAAACAAGTGACAGACGGGTCCGTCTTCTGATCGCCATGGCAGCAGCACCTGGACTGAGGTTATGGCTCTGGGACTGGTGTGTGTGTGTGTGTGTGTGTGTGTGTGTGTGTGTGTGTGTGTGTGTGTGTGTGTGTGTGTGTGTGTGTGTGTGTGTGCGTGCGTGTACGTGTGTGTGTGTGTGTAAAGAGATATAGAACAACAGCTGAGTGTTCAGCCATGCCACCACCTGCGTCCTGCAGACGCTTATCTTCTCCCATCTGTCTGTGAGAGGGGGAGGGGGCCCCTCCGCCGGACAGCACCAGCCCAGCCAGGAGATACTCTCCCTGGGCCCCGACAGGGCTGGGCTGAGGGGGCCGGGTGGAGGTATCTGGAGCTGGGGGTGACTGGATGGAGGGTGGAGTGAGCCTGGAAGGGAGGTAGGGATAAGGAGTTGGGGAGAGAGGAGGCATAGAGTCGCTGTCGACTCGTATCTCCATTTTGGTTTTAGACCCCCCTTCCCCCCTTCCCCTCAATTGAAAGCTGGGACTACCCTTTACAACCTCTGAACACCTCCCAGCCCTGGGACCAGTTACATGTATGCTAAACAGCTCATCATTGGCTATGTGCTTTCATGTTCAAAAGCATAGACAATGGACTGTTCTTTTCAGCATTCTGAAAACTGGCCATTTTGGAGATACAAGGTGTACGCCCGACGAGATGAGACGTTGGTGTCAGGGGGGGTGAGGGGTTGGGAGAGGGCGGGGGCGGGGGGGGGGGGCAGGGAGTCTCTGGACACGTGGAGCCAGTCTGCCAGCCTAAGAGCTGGTGTCACGCCTGCTGTGCCTCTACCCTGTCATTATCTGTCATTGGGCCGCTGGCTGTGTACCTGGAATGACAACCAGCTAGCAGGACTGGTGCCAGTGGAACTGGCCCTAGGGAGTCTCTCTCTCTCTCTCTCTCTCTCTCTCTCTCTCTCTCTCTCTCTCTCTCACACACACACACACACACACACACACACATGCACACATACACGTACACACACACACACACACACACACACACACACACAAACAACAAGAAAGCACATGCTGGTCTGGACTCTAGAGCCCGATGATGACATCTACACACACACACACACACACACCCCACACACCCATCAACCCATCTCTCGATCAGTGCCTGGCCCAGCATCGAAGCCTTCCGCCTGGGGTCTCCAGCTACTGCACAGTACCTGGAGGGTGTGGAGGTAAGAGTGGGGGGTTCTTCGAAGGGGTTTGTTACGGTAGGGAAGGGGCTAGGGAGGGTAGGGAAGGGAGTATGTGGGGTAAGAAGGGAAAGAGAGAAAGGTGGAGAAAAAGAATGAGGGAAGGAAGGAAGGAAGGAAGGAAGGAAGGAAGGAAGGAAGGAAGGAAGGAAGGAAGGAAGGAAGGAAGGAAGGAAGGAAGGAAGGAAGGAAGGAAGGAAGGAAGGAAGGAAGGAAGGAAGGAAGGGGGTTCTGCTGCTGTAGCCGTCTGGCTAATTCAAAGCCCTGCTCAGCTCCGACGCCCCGCCAGGCGCTGCACTTTAATGTCAGGGGCCGCGGCCGAAACCCACGGAGTGCCGTGCAATTACCGAGCATGATGGGACACGGAGAGGAGAGGAACATCTGGTGAGAGAGGACTGGAGGCGGGGCCGGACCGCTCTCTCACCCCCCCTCCTCCTCCTCTCCTCCCCCCTCTGCTCCTGAGGAGAGAAGAGGCTTTGATCTCCAGCTGGAGCTGTCTGCCATCCAGATCAATCAGCTAACGCAGGCAGTCTAGCTTAGCTTAGCTTAGTTTAGCATTGCTTAGCTTAGCATAGGCTCTTACGTTTAGCTTAGCATAAACTTTGCATGGGTCTGGCCCGGTAGCTTAGCACGCTAGCAGTCCCTTTAGCTGGAAGGCTAGCGCAAGTTAGCTCAGGGGTAGGTATGTGACAGCGGGTCACATTTATCTAATAACACCCCCCTGACGTCCTAATTGGAAAGTTAAACAAAGTAGTTCAGTGACTCTCTGTGGAGGCTTTGAAATGGGGACAGGGGGACAGGGGGGCGGGGGGGCGTTCAATGGGAGCAGGAAGGACAGGGGGACGGGGGGGGGGGGGGGGGGCAGGGAGTTCAATGGGAGTAGGAAGGACAGGGGGATGGGGGGACGGGGGGTTCAATGGGAGCAGGAAAGACAGGGGGACGGGGGGGGGACAGGGCGTTCAATGTGAGCAGGAAGGACAGGGGGACGGGGGGGGACGGGGGGTTTAATGGGAGCAGGAAGGACAGGGGGACGGGGGGGGGCGGGGGGTTCAATGGGAGCAGGAAGGACAGGGGGACGGGGGGGGACGGGGGGTTCAATGGGAGCAGGAAGGACAGGGGGACGGGGGGGGGGGACGGGGGGTTCAATGGGAGCAGGAAGGACAGGGGGACGGGGGGGGACGGGGGGTTCAATGGGAGCAGGAAGGACAGGGGGACGGGGGGGGGACGGACGGTTCAATGGGAGCAGGAAGGACAGGGGGACGGACGGTTCAATGGGAGCAGGAAGGACAGGGGGACGGGGGGTTCAATGGGATCAAGAAGGTTAGGAACCGTACAGTAGAGACTCATCCTGTCCGAGCTCTGACCAACAACGTTGTCGTCATGCGAAAGATTGATCCTCGTCTTAGCGAGATACTCAAAGCCATCTTGTCACTGATGTCACATCGACCGCAGCCCTTGGCAGGAAAAATATAAAAGAACGACAACTTTATATTATTTCCTTGAGAAGTTTAAGATTTATGTTCTGGTCTGTGTTGTGTGCGGACAGGAGCATATCAGATGGCAGTAAGTACTGTCTGCGTCTTGCCCCTGGGCTGCCCAGCATCGGAGGGCATTATAAACAGATGTGGGCTGCTTGGTTTCGGGGCAGTTTTGTTCACCAGCAAGGCGCCCCTTTGGTACAGAGAAGAATGAAGTGAATTATGAAGTGAATTATGTGATATTTATTTAATAGGATTGACTGGAAGCTTTTCAAAGCTGCTCTCATGAGGATATTTTGGGGGCAGAGAAGGAAAGGATATGTCTTTGAAATATCAAGCGACATGCAGTGTTTATGAGCAGAATGGGGGGATGGCAACATCATGGTTTTTTTTTTTCTTGTCTCTTCTTGTCTCTCTCTCTCTCTCTCTCTCTCTCTCTCTCTTCTCTCGCTGAAGTAATGCGTTTCAGTAAACTACCCTCATGCAGGCGGTTGAGCTGGTATCTGGACGAGGCTGTGTTTCCGTATGGCCAGAGGCCGGTATAGAGCCTCGGTCCGCCCAGCCTGTTGAAGAGCCACCGTTAACGCAGCTGAGCTCCATCTCTGTCTGGCTCACCCTGCTCTGAGGGGCCTCCAGGTAAACGACACACGACCCCCACACCCCCCACCAATCGGATCTCAAATTAACATGTGCATCCTCACAGACTTTCCCATCATCCTCCTCTTCTCTCAGCGCCGCCCCCACGGGTCAGCCATGTTGCTCCGAGCGACCTCCGTGTTCCACATTCCCGGCGACGTGTGTAAATCGTGTCAACATGCTGTTGAACAAGGGGAGGTTAGCCTTAATTACACACCTGTGGCACACAGAGGTGACTGGAGCAGCGCGCAGCGCCAGAGCTTGTTTATGTAGTGCAGGTAGAATGTGAGGAATGAGCTCTGCTGTTCGCCCCTCCTTCAGCGGGCCAACAGAAAGCTTTCACAGAGGTTAAGAGTTCTGCAACCCGAGGAGGAGCCTTCCGCATTCCATGCGCGGTTCCTGCGACTGTCCTGCGACGGGCCGGCCAGCAGACACACAGCAGAGGAGAGAACCGGGGCGAGACCACGGGTCTGACTACGTCCCTGTCACACAGTAAATCACTCCCTGACACCAAGGTGTACTTACATGTCACCTAACCAATAATCTACCAACTCTGTGTCCAGCTATCTGCCACGTCATCCTGGTATGTCTCAGAACATACGTTCAGTTAGTTGATTGTACTTCCTGCCGTGACCTTGAAGAGTATGGTAATTTCATACATAGTTATCACACAATGCAGTCGTCTAGAACATGACACTGACCATGTGTGATCTTTGACAGTATATCAAAAGATAGATAACGGACTGAGCTGACGAGTGTGAAATAAATGTGAGTGATCATACGACATCTCTCTCTCCCACAGTCTCTCTCCCACAGTCTGCAGGCTGTGTAAATACAGATTAAAACTCCAGAAAATACCTCAGACAAGCTCGTCTGGTGTCCTGTACTACCTTTGATCACAGCTCATGTCTCTGTGATACCTTTCTAATAATAAACTATTATTTAATTGCCAAGCTGTGTGTGCATGTGTGTTTTCATTCTGATAGCAGGAACTAATCTCTCTCTCTCTCCTCTCTCTCCCTCCTCTCTCTCACTCTCAGCCCCTCTCTCTCCCTCCCTGTCTCCATGTCTGAGTGCACTCGTTCCCTCTCAGATAGCATTGCATGCCCCCCCCCCACCATGCCCTCCTTCTCATGCTGCCGTGGAAACTGGACAGATGGAGTCCTTCAGGTTCTATTCGAGGTCACAGACGTTCCTTCAGTGATAGGGTGTGTGGCACGCGTGTGGGAGGAAGGAGAGGAGAGGAGGAGGGGAAGAGGAGGAGGGAGAGGAGAGGAGGAGGAGAGGAGGAGGGGAGGAGGAGGAGGGAGAAGGGAGGAGGAGGGAGAGGGGAGGAGGAGGAGAGGAGGAGGAGAGGAGGAGGGAGAAGGGAGGAGGAGGGAGAGGAGAGGAGGAGGGGAGGAGGAGGAGGAGAGGAGGGAGAAGGGAGGAGGAGGAGGGAGAGGGGAGGAGGAGGAGGAGAGGAGGAGGGAGAGGGGAGGAGGAGGGGAGAGGTGAGGGGAGGGCAGGAGAGGAGTGGGGAGACGGAGAAGAGGAGGAGAGAGGAGAAGAGGAGTCCAGACGGTGTGCTCTGGTCTGGAGAGTTCCTGTCTGTGTCGAGGCCTAGGGTTGAATGACTCCACGATCACACTTTCTGTCTCATTCACACACACACACACACACACACACACACACACACACACACACACACACACACACACACACACACACACACACACACACACACACACACAGGCAGATAATACAGCTTGGGAAGCTTGCTTCCTTACCAACAGATAGAGAGACAGACGCAGCTATGGAACATGCATCCACTAGTCTTATCAGGCATAGATAGAGAGAGAGAGAGAGAGAGACAGAGAGAGAGAAAGGAAAGGAACCATTCTCACAAGACTCATACTGGTATGCACATGGATTTAGTCCCCTGGTAAACTCTCAAAACAGTTTGATACATTGTCTAATGCAGTCTATCAGAACGACCGATTCAAGGAATGTGACCGAGTTGAACCTTCCGACAAATTTAAGAATCGGAGCCTAACACTGCCTTCTCTGTCTCCCCACCCTCCCTCTCTCTCTCTCTCTCTCTCTCTCTCTCTCTCTCTCTCCCCCCCAATCATCTCTCTCTCCAGTCTTTCTCTCCCCCAGTCTCTCTCTCCAGTCTCTCTTTAGTCTCTCTCTGTCTCTGTCTCTCTCTCTCCAGTCTCTCTCCCTAGTCTCTCCAGAATCTTTTGAGTCTCTCTCTTCAGTCTCTCTCTCCAGCCTCTTTTTAGTCTCTCTCTCCAGTCTTTCTCTCCAGTCTATCACTCCCACTAGTCTCTCTCTCTCTGTCTCCAGTCTCCCTCTCTCTCTTTCTCTCTCTCTCTCTCTCTCTCTCTCTCCCTCTCTATCTCTCTCTCTCTTTGACTCTCTCTCTCTCCCCTGCCTCCCTGTTGTCCCAGCCTTCCAGCCTCCCAGGCGAGGCAGGGCAGAGTTCCTCTCCCCTGGGCCTGGCCAGGCGAGGCAGGGCAGAGCTCCTCTCCCCTGGGCCGGACCGGGCGCGGCAGCGTCCCTCTGAACCGCAGAAGGCCGTCCCCTCACGAGGCCCGTCCCCTGACGCCAACACAAAGAATTCATTGAAAGGCGAAAAAGCGAGAGAAGACAGTTTCTCAGGGAGGAGGACAATAGGCCATCTCCTCCATTTGGCTCCCCCTTTCGTGCCCTGACGTCCACAGCGGACGCAATTGTTCGAACACAATGCGATACGGGGAAGCGTTTTTGAAGACGCATCGCTTTTAATTAACTGTTGGTGATGATCTCATTAGTGGGGGCCGAGTGCACCCCCCCACCCCTCCTGGGCCCCAGCGCAGCACTCTGAGGTCAGTCTGGGGTCGCTGTACACCAACCGACAAACACAGGGGAATTCATTAACCGTCAGCGCACACCCAGCCTTTGTCACGTCGACCGGGTTTGGCCAGACTGGACCCACGGTCTCTCGTTGGGTCAGGAGGAGAAAAGCAATCTTATAATATCGCTGAGCAAACATTTGGGTTTCGTTCCGCCTCCCGGCATGCCCTGTGCTTGTGTTTTCGTTAGGCCTGTGACTCCGCGCTTGTTGATCTTTTCACGGTCATGTGAAGAGAACTGGGATGTTGCCTCACACTCCGCACACACAGACAACAAAAATAAGCTGCATAAAATTGTATACTTTGGTATTTCAGGGACATGTGGAGAGAGCAAAATGATTGCTCGCCCCATCTAAAAGAAAACAGAGAAATGTATTTCTGATGCTTTCATGTCTTTAACCGGTCCTGGCCAGGAAGAAGGACTGTGCTGAGAGGAGAGGAGAGGAGAGGAGAGGAGAGGAGAGGAGAGGAGAGGAGAGGAGAGGAGAGGAGAGGAGAGGAGAGGAGAGGAGAGGAGAGGAGAGGAGAGGAGAGGAGAGGAGAGGAGAGGAGAGGAGAGGAGAGGAGAGGAGAGGAGAGGGAGGAGGGGAGAAGAGATACAGTAGGAGAGGAAGGAGATATAGAGGGAAAAGAGAGAGAGGGGATATGAGAAGAGAGAGAAGAGAGAGAGATGAAAGAGAGAGGAGAGAGGAGAGAGGAGAGAGAACGGGGAGAGAGGAAAGAGAGAAAGGAGAGAGAGGAGAGAGAGAAGGGAGAGTGAGGAGAGAGAGGAAAGAGAGAGAGGAAAGAGAGAGAGAAGGAGAGAGAACGGGGAGAGAGGAAAGAGAGAAAGGAGAGAGAGGAGAGAGAGAAGGGAGAGAGAGGAAAGAGAGGAAAGAGAGAGAGGAAAGAGAGAGAGGAGGAGAGAGAGAGTGGAGTGTGTGGAGAGGGAGAAGAGAGACAAGGGGTTCTGGAGGAGTACTCCGGAGTCTTATCTCCAGACAGCATGGCAGGGGAACGACTACCTCCCCCCAGGAACCAGCCTCACGCCACCACTATCCACATTCACAGACCCCAGGCCTGATACACAGGTGCCAAAGATATCCTGCCAGACCAACTGCTGGTGTGTGTGTGTGTGTGTGTGTGCGTGCGTGTGTGTGCGTGTGTGTGTGTGTGTGCGTGCGTGTGTGCTCACTGCTGTGTCTGTCCTTTGCTGGGTCTGTCTGTCTCTCTCTCTCACCCAGCCAAGCCAGACCATATTGGCTCCATCCTCCATGACTGCCAACTGGCTTGTATCAATATTTTGTGTTATTTCTCTGATTAGTACAGCCTCTTATCCCAGACGACCTACATGACTAGGATGTTTTACATATGATGTCATTCAGAGAGCAGTTCCACAGAGCCCTGGCCATAGAGCTATGATCTTCTTTGAAGAGGCTGGCCACCGTCAAATAATAACTTTCTGACATCAAACAAAAACACATAATTTCTTCCTGTGTAGGATTAATGTTACTAGGATTCAAACATGCATGTTTTTGACCAGTGTGAGAATTATACTGAGGCTTTTGAGAGAGCCCTGTCAAGCTGACAACCTTAACCCCTTTTCCATTAATTTTTGCGCAAATAGACATTTTCAAGTTATTTTAGGAGCTCACCCTACCAGTAGTCTCCCCTGCCACCATCAGCCTTCACAGAACAGAATCCAGTGATTGGACACTAACAAGAGATGTGCTTTGCAACAAGTAGCAAAGACTTTCTCATACAAGGACATTCTGAAAAATACATAAAAGTACATTTCTCCGGTATAACATGGGGCTCGTCATGCAGCATAGCCTAATAGTCATTTACGGGCAGCTGTGCAGCAATATTTAATGATGGAGGAGACATCATGCTAGCTTCGCTGCCGCTTGCAGTAGCACTAGCATTAGCATAAGCAATAGCACTAACGGTAGCACTAGCAATAGCATTAGCCTTAGCACTAGCAGTAGCAATAGAACTGACAGTAGCACTAGCAATAGCCTTAGCACCAGCAGTAGCAATAGCACTGACAGTAGCAATAGCATTAGGCTTAGCACTAGCAGTATCAATAGAACTAACAGTAGCACTAGCAATAGCATAAGCCTTAGCAATAGCAATAGCACTAACAGTAGCAATAGCATTAGCCTTAGCTCTAGCATTAGCACCAGCATTAGCACAAGCAGCAGCCATCACTTTGCTTTTCTTGGTGGCGGTGGCGCTGCTGGTGAACCCAAAGCTCAGTAAAGATGCTCTTTTAGACTATGCTGTAAGTTGAACTTTAAAAAGGAAACCAATGCTAGGAGATTTAGAGCTGCGTTGCTTCTCTGTGGAAAACGAAGTTCACATCGCTACTTCTCTGAAAAAAAAATAATGGGAGTAATGTTTTGCTATAGCATCTCTGCCGCCACTATGGACAGCAATGGAAGGAGCAGACGATTCACTAGGCTACTCTATTGTGGAAAGAACTGTTAGCCTGATGGAAATACATACAGGACAGGCAGCTGGCAGTAGTTATGATTTGGCGCCCATACAAAAAAATATAGGCCTATCAATATTTTAGAGACCCCCTTCATTTTTCTATTTGGTGCTTTCAGGGGAGCTCATATTTTTGTCCATGGAATTCACACAAACACATAACACATAAAACCATGCCTTGGATAAAACAGCGATTGCAGCTAGTGATAATAAGTGACAAACCCTAACTCATCACATAAAACAAATATTTTTTACATCTTAGTCTTAATGCATGTCTTGTTTACGATGAGAGTTCACTGGGAGAGAGAGAGAAAGGAATCTTGGCACTGTAAATTCACAACATGAATCTCATGTTTATGTGTTAATTTTAGACTGCTTACAGAAATAACTATTTATGTTTTATGAATTATTTGGAGGTGGGCCAAGAAGCCTATTATTGCTAATAGACTGAGCTGTGGCGCATTCTAATATAAATAGAATGTTTAACATGCCCGTAAAGACAGAATATTAATGTTTTTATACTAGCCAGCTCTTAACTGAATCCAAATAGCCCCCATCCCCCTAAAACAACCCAAACTATACAGGCATGCACACACACACACACACACACACATATACACATACTGTACATACAGTACACAACTACAAACATATACAAACACACGCACACACACACATGCTCACAAACACACGCACACCTACACACATACTGTACCTACACAAACACACAGATACAATCATACACTCACACACACACCTAAAGACGTCTAGCTGTGTGACGCTGGGAGGCATGC
>NC_140242.1:11186202-11193702 GCF_949987555.1 Borostomias antarcticus
AAATTACCGTCCTGTAAAGAGGTGTGGTGCTGTTGTTCTATGCTGCCTAGGCCCTGCAGGTCTCTCATGTCCAAGAGCCTCTCACATAGAGAGAGAGAGAGAGAGAGGGGAGGGGGGCAGAGAGAAAGAGAGAGAGAAAGATGGAGAGAAATAGGGAGATATAAAGAGAGAGAAAGGGATATAGAGGGAGAAAGGGTTAGAGAGACAGCGACAGAAAGAGAGAAACATGGAGAGAGGGAGAGAAAGAGAAAGAGTGATGTTCTCCTCTCCTCTTTCTCTCTCTCTCTCTGTTCTCACGCCTCCTGAGATCAAGTCCTTTCTCCCTGGGAACACATGACAGATACCATGAACTCTAAAAACAGCTGCTGTCCCAGCCTCTCCAGGTGTGTGTGTGTGTGTGTGTGTGTGTGTGTGTGTGTGTGTGTGTGTGTGTGTGTGTGTAGACCCTGTGTGAGGATGACCTTGTCACCAGGTGCTTGTTCACACAGCCGATGTGTTTACGAACAATAATTACTGTGGAGAAACATTCCCAGGGTGCCGAGGGTGAACCAAGAAGAAGGAGAGGACGGAACGTGGAGGAACAAGAACGTTCCCGGAGGTCCTACAGCAGCAGAACAAACACACAGCCATGACCACGGGCCTAACCCTAACTCTGGGCTACTCTATAGGCCCATTTCACTACCGGTGCGGCCATATTGGTCTGACGCAATGAGGTGGTGGAATGCGGAAGAATGGACAGACATGTAAATGAGGGAGCCGTAGTCAGCAGCTCATTCACCTTCATGTATTTCCAAAAACGAAAACTATGGCAGAAAAACAATAGAAGTCTTGTTCTTGAAGTGGTATTTCTATAGCGTTTTTATGTTGGAGTCAATGGCGTATTTCCCATTCTACCACCTCCAAAAGGAGTTACAGTAACATCACACTGGGCATGGAACAGTCATGCTATGTGAGTGCCATTTAGTGCTTCACTATTCCTGTACGTTTTGAGATTGTGTAGTCCGACGGCAGGTTTTGTATTTGGGACATTGTCGTGAATGTTAAGGACAGAGAGAATGTTGTTAAAACACTGGCATTAAGAAAGGATAGTTGTAGGGTTAGTATTTTTTTCTTCAAATCTTCTATCGAACACATTCCTTAGTTTTTTTTTGTACCAGTCAGCTAGTAGTCAGCTCATAATGAATGTAATTTTACTGGAACTAAAACACTGGCTTGAACTGATTAAATCCAGTAGTAAATGTACTGTAGTTTAGCAGCAAATGAGTCCAGACACAGTATGTAGTGTTTTGGCTGGGGTGGATATAGTCTTTCTGTCTGGTCTCTGAGGCCTGTGACACGGTGCACAGCGGCCCTCACAAACACACAGTTACTGAACCCCTGTTCACACAGCAGCACTCAACTCACATGTAACTTTAGGATATGCATATTCTGTGCAAACAGACAGATGTGTCATGTGCAAATATCCTGCTATGTTATGTAATGTCTGCAAACATACAGTACAGTAGTATGTACAATGTGTGTGTGTGTGTGTGTGTGTGTGTGTGTGTGTGTGTGTGTGTGTGTGTGTGTGTGTGTGTGTGTATTTGCATTCATGTGACATTCCAACTCTATACATTTTCTCTCACCAGCTTACCCAAAACACCCAAGATGCCTAATGGCTCATAAACTCGTGTGTAATTACACTTTGGTCGGGACTGTGTGGAGACACATCAACACACACAACAGGCAAGTGGCTCTTAAAGAAATGTGTGGCTTTTAAAAAATAAATGAAGAAACATTTTGAAAGCTCAACAACGGCAGTGTCTGTATTCTACAAGCCCTAGTGTGTGGTCTGTTGTGTCTCCAGATATAAAACGCTGTGGTGGTGGTGATGGTGGTGTTGGGACAACAGTTAGGTTTTCACCAGCCTAATGCCAAGGTGGAGGGTTGTGACTACATACCGTCGTGTCTGAGGAGGGCAGTGATTACAGACCGCAGGGGCAGACTGGGGACATAATTCAGGTCGGGCAACGTAGCCCGGGGGGGTGCTGAGCGATTTGTTGACCGAGGGGGGGGGGGGGTCCTGCCGGCCCTCCCCGGCCCACTTGAGGACCGGCCCATCGGCACATCCCGATGGCCTGTCCGCCATTGACAGACCGTCATGTCTGAGGGTGGCGTGGGCGAAATGTAGGCGCTCGATCAGTACGCTTGGTGTGAGAAGTGAGGCGGACATACTTAGTAAAGGGCCATCGCCTTTGTGTCTAAAATGAAATAAAAAATACAATTTAAAACTGAAAAAATGCTAATTTCAAAATGTGAAGGGGACATGCTCCCCCCCCCCCCCCCCCCCCAATCCCCTCCATCCCCAGTAGAGTTAATGCTCTTGATAGCCCACCTACACTGTGACTCCAGATTACCCTTCAATTTAATCCTTTTTTAACTTCAGGTGCCCAATCATCCTGTCTAGAAATGACTGTTTTTAGTTTCACACTGTTTGTCAGTTGTGGTGTTTAGTCTGCTAGTTGTTGTTGTGGACTGCAGGACTCAATTACAGATAAACTTCAGGCTATCACTATGGTTACGGTGTTATGGACGACTATAATTGTAAATCGGTCTTTTACAGGTAGACTAAATAAGATGCTGTGTCCCGTTGCAATCTCCTAATTTGTGTTTTGAAACTGACATTTAAGTGGGTTTCTTTTTTCCTGTCCAAACAACCCAAGACGTTAATTCTGGGAAAACTGCAGTCCGTCTCAAGCGTTTTACAGCATCATTCTTTGAAGAGAAAAACGTTGCTTCTATCATTCAGGCAGATATGGCCTGGGTTTACCTTCTGTACGAGACTTCTAGCCTGGGGTCCAGGCATTCGAATCCACCCATTCCACTGAAGCTGACTGATTCTTGAGTCTGGTGCTCCTATATGAATGACTATTCCTCCGAGTAAAAAAAATGAGCGGTCCAATGAATGCCGCAGGTTCTAATGATTAACCAATCAGTGCCAAGGGCAGGACTATTGCTGCTGGAAAGCTGTTGTCGAGCGTTGTCAAGCTGTGCGTTGGGACAATGTGACGCCCATAATACTTGAGAGGAGGACAATCGGTAGTAGTTGGTAGTATTAGTAACAAAGTAGCCTACTACGATTACATTGTTTCATTTCGCTCCGTGTTCTAAACATTATCTATGGTTGTCATGGCTATGCGTAGGCAATGACGTTAGACTCAGACGGATACGTTGGTCTCTAGTGATTGGTTAGGGGAAACGTTGGTCTCTAGTTATTGGTTAGGGGAAACGTTGGTCTCTAGTGATTGGTTAGGGGAAACGTTGGTCTCTAGTGATTGGTTAGGGGAAATCAAATCTCCCTCCCCACGGAAATTGTTTAGAGTGGAAGCAGCGTCAGCCTGAAGAGCTCAACAGAGTGACATGATATCAGGCTACGAGCCTGCAGGAAGCTCTGGGTGTCTGGGACGGTGAACGGCCTGTCTGAGCAGTGAGAGCATGGGACGTAGAGAGACCTGTCTCCTGTCTCCTGTCTCCTGTCTCCTGTCTCCGGAGTCTTTGATGCTGTAATTGGGAGTTAGTGAAGGGAAATGAAAAGGTAGAGTCGCCGCGATGACGCATAATCATCATCTTGCACAGTACAACCATGAAAACGAACACAGGCCAGGAGAGGAGGAGGAGGAGAGAGAGAGAGAGAGAGAGAGATAGACAAGGGGAGGGAGGTAAGGATCAAGGGCAGGGTATAGTGTGGACAGTAGTATAGGGTGTTGAGAGAAAAATCGAGGAGGCAGGCAAAAGAGAGAGGAAGAGAGAAAAATGAAGGCAGAGTCAAACAGAGAGAGAGAGAGAGAGAGATAGAGCAGGAGGCATGGGAAGAGAAAGAGGTGGAAAGCGAGGTAGGAAAAGGGAGGGACAGGAGAAATAGAGGGAGAGAGATATATAGACAGAAGGAGGGACAGAGAGGGAGAGAGAGAGTTGTTTCCTCCAGGCTGTAAGAGGATATCACAGTGAGTCTGGCCACGTCTTCCTGTCTCTGGGACAGACTACCTGGGTTTAGGGAGGCTGCTGGCTGGCTCTACACACACACACACACCCACACACACACAAACACGCACACACACACACACACACACACACAAACATGCACACACACACACTCACGCACACACACACAAACACACACACACACAAACACACACACATACACATACAAACACATACACACACGCACACATACACACACACACACACACACGCATACAAACACACATACACACACACACGCACGCAGACACACACACACATACAAACACACACACACACACACATACACAGGCACACACACACATGCACACGTACACACACATACATACAGTACACACACACATACACACACACAAACACACATACACACACACACACACACATACACACACACACACATTCTTACTCTCGCTATCCATCCTTCTCTCTTTCTCTCTCTTTCTCTCTTTTCTCTTTGTCTGCATTTCTCTCTCTCAATGACCCCTTGCTCTGAACTCTCTCTCTCTCTCTCTCTCTCTCTCATGTAAAGGAACTCTGATGTTCGCACTGGTGTTCTCTGTAGCTTCCATGTGCCCCAGGCCCAGCCAGCACATACACACGCATGCACAAACACACACACACACACTCTCTCTAACCTTCCTCCTCTCCACTGGGGGGGGGGGGGGGGGTGTTCCCAGACTTTATGAGAGACAGGTGGCAGCTGATTGGTGTTCTAATGTATGTTAATGTGTCCTATAGGTCACTGAGTTTGAGTGACAGCTACCATGGAAACCAGACCAGAGGGGGGATGAATTTCCCTCATAAGGACTCTTATTAAAGGGCCTGTCAGTCATTTAGTTCTAGGGCAAAACTGTGTAAAGACCAGGAGATATTCAGCTCAGGCACAGTGCAGGTTTAGACACAGTTTACTGCTTATAAGGTCTCATGTAAAGCACTTTGAATTGCCTGTTGCTGAAATGTATTATACAAATAAACTTGCCTTGCCTTACTCTCAGGGGCTTAAGAAAGAAACATTACTGACTTATCAATGACTTTACACAGGAGAGGTTCATTTTCATTTTAACACAAAACAACACATAACATTTTTAATTTGATCATAATAATTCAGTAGATTTGTGGCGTGGACAGACCCTCTACGTCGTGGTCCGTGGGAACCCCCCCCCCCCCCCCCCCCCCTCCAGTCCTCAGAGTCCTGTCTGGCCTCACAAATCTAATTAATTAGAGAGTGGTTCTGAGAGTGAGCTCTCTGTTACCATGCAGCCCGGAGCAGGACCGTGTGTGGAGCACCACCCAGCCCTGCTCCGCACCAGGGGGGGGACCCCTGCTCCGCTCCACCCAGAGGTCAGAGCCCCGTCCTGGGCCAGGCCCTGGGAAACCTGGGAGGTCTGGAGGGAGAGAGAGAGAGAGAGAACCAGTGTTCTTCTGGGAGACCGAAAGAGGAGAGAGCACTGTGTGTGTGTGTGTGTGTGTGTGTGTGTGTGTGTGTGTGTGTGTGTGTGTGTGTGTGTGTGTGTGTGTGTGTGTGTGTGTGTGTGTGTCCTTGGTTGGGAACAACATAATAATGGAGGCCCTTCTCACGGAACTCCTAGCGATGTTAGTTTGAATTCCGGTTCTGCGATAATTTTATTATTCCAGGTTCCAAGTTTATTCCTGGTTTGTTTTCAGACTAGTTTCCGGATGCTCATTTCTACCGTTTGTTCCAGGAATAAAAGAATCCCGCTCAGTGGTGCTGATGAGAGACCCGTCTGAATAGAACAGGTCCCCATCCAGTGATGGGTTCCCCTTTAGAACCCCTGGGTGTGATGTTTCCACCGTTTAGAACCCTGTTTTGATGGTTCCACCTTCAGAACTCTGTGATGATGGTCTCCATCCCAGAACACTGTGGTGTGATGGTTCCACCTTCAGAACCCGGTGGTGTGATGGTTCCACCTTCAGAATCCAGTGGTGTGATGGTTCCCCCTTTAGAACCCAGTAGTGGGATGGTTCCACTTCCAGCTTCAGAACCCTGTTGTGTAATGGTTCCCCCTTCAGAACCCAATGGTGTGATGGTTCCAACCCTACACGCTGCCAGCTACCCGGTCCAGAGCGGTGTTCCAAAGCAGAGGCAGCTTCCTGTCACGGCCTGGCCACCGCTAATCACGTCACATCTGTTTCCTGTTTGCAGTTTTACGGGGCTGCCTGTCCCGCTCTGCCCCCCCCAGCCCCACTCACGCCCAATCATCCCTCCTGGACCCACACACCCAGATGGCTACACACACTCAACACACAACACACAACACATACACACATAAATACACATACACACATAAATACACACACATACATACACACACACACACACACACGCACACAAACACATACACATAAACACACACACACAGACACACACATACACACACACACAAATACACATGCATACTGTACGCACACACACACAGAGACACACACAGACACACACACACACACACAACACAACAGAACATACACACACAAGCACACATGCCTCTAATGAGTGATCAACCGTGGTTTGGTCAGTAGGAATGGTCCTCCTCCACAATGGTGGAGAGGAGAGAGCACTGTATGTGTGTGTGTGTGTGTGTGTGTGTGTGTGTGTGTGTGTGTTTCTGGAGTGTGTGGATCACATGCCAAACATCAGGGAGAGAAGTGCACCCTCGGCTGGGTTTGAGCTCAGAGGGGAGGGGATGACATCACAACCCCAGCATAGGAAAACAAGGAAACGATGACATCACAACCCCAGCATATGAAAACAAGGAAACGATGACATCACAACCCCAGCATATGAAAACAAGGAAACGGACGATGAAAAGTTCCTGGACACGATTGTGAGAACGGAAAGGTCCTGCCAACAACAGATGTACACACACACACACACACACACACACACACACACACACACACACACACACACACACATAGTCTCTCTCTCTCTCTCTCTCTCTCTCTCTCTTGGTCTCACTCTCTCAAACACTCTTTGGTATATAAATACACACTCCTTCTCTAACACACATAAAAAAACTAAAACTCACACACAACAAAGCACATACACATGCAGGCTCTTTCTCTCTCTCTCTCTCTCTCTCTCTCTCTCTCTCTCTCTCTCTCTCTCTCTCATGCACACATTCTTTGCCACTCACATATGGTACACACTCTCCTTCTCTAACACATACAAACTAAAACTCATACACACACACACAAAAGCACACACACACACACACATTTTAGTACATGTGCTGGAGTCATGTTCTGTTTTGCGGAAACCTTTCTGGCATAGTGGAGGCATGCCATCGCTTCTGGTCACCTCAGAGACCTGGGTTTGATTTGAGCTGTTCTCCAGGGACAAGGCCAGAGCTGGGAACTGTGTGTGTGTGTGTGTGTGTGTGTGTGTGTGTGTGTGTGTGTGTGTGTGTGTGTGTTTCTGCGTGTGTGTGTGTGTGTGTACATGTATGCGTATGTGCATTT
>NC_140242.1:11196202-11198702 GCF_949987555.1 Borostomias antarcticus
CGCTCAAAAGGAGGGTCCTTTCCTTCTTCCTCGCCTTTTCCCTCTATCTCTCTCTCTCCCTCCCTCTCTCTCTCATTCCTCTCTCTCCCCCCTCTCTCTCCCTCTCTCTCCCTCCCTTTCTCCCTCTCTCTCCCTGTCCCTCTCTCTCCCCCTCCACCCTTCTCTCTCGGTCTCTCTCTCCCTCTCTTTCTCTCTCTCTCCTCTCTCTCTCTCCCATTATTCTCAATTCAACTTTAATTCAAAGGGTTTTATTGGCAAGGGAGACATACGTTTACATTGCCAAAGCAAAAATCACAAAAAGAAAAATCATAAACAATTATTAAGGATATACTAAAATAAACAGCAGTGTGTATGCTGCATATGAGTAAAGAGAACTTAAAATAAATAGAACAATGTGGACATTGCCGTTTTAAAATATAAATATAAATACAAATAAACATTTACAAGCGTATTTAAAGGGTGTCTGTTCTGTTTGTATGTACAGTATGTCTTTTGTATGTACAGTATGTCTTGTCTTTTGAATGTACAGTGTGTGTAGAGATCAGTGCGGTACAGATAGTGCACATAGCAGATAGTGCCTCTCTCTCTCTCTCTCTCTCTCTCTCACACACACACACACACACACACACACACAGACGCATACTTATCCCCTCTCTCTCTCTCATACACACAAATCTCTCTCTTTCTTGTGTGTGTGGGTGAGAGAGAGATAGAGGGAGGGGGAGATAGAAGGAGAGAGAGAGAGAGAGAGAGAGAGAGAGAGAGAGAGAGAGAGAGGCACTATCTGTACCGCACTGATCTTTATCCATAGACAGACTGTGTGTGAGGTGGGGTGAGTGAGACCCCGGCGGCGCGGAGCAGAGCAGCCAGGGGAGGAGTCATGTTTGTGTTCCCTGCTCTGTTTCTGGCCACCGCCCAGGGGAATGAAACACGTTTACCCCCTATCTATGTCTGGAAGTGAACTTCCACCTCCACACCACCACGGGTTAGGAGAGAGGGAGAGGGGGGAGAGGAGAGGAAACAATGGGAGAGGAGAGGTGAGAGAAGATGAGAGGAGAGAGGAGATGAGAGGACAGGAGATGAGAGGAGAGTAGAGAGAAGATGAGAAGAGAGAGGAGATGAGAGGACATGAGGTGAGATGAGATGAGAGGAGAGGAGAGGAGAGAAGAGAAGAGAAGAGAAGAGAAGAGGAGAGGAGAGGAGAGGAGAGGAGAGGAGAGGAGAGGAGAGGAGAGGAGAGGAGAGGAGAGGAGAGGAGAGGAGAGGAGAGGAGAGAGGAGATGAGTGGAGAGGAGAGGAGAGGAGAGGATGGAGGAGGTGGAGGTTGGTTGTTAAGAGATGTGTTTTTTAAAACAGAGGATTCATGTAAATGAGGTACATGAGGTGGTTGGTTATGAGCCTGAGCCCAGCGGTGTGGCCAGACTCCGTAGTGTATCCAGACAGGCCGCTGAAAGCCGAGCGGGATCGCTGGCTTCTGGCTCCGCAAACACAGATCTGTGGGCAGGGAGACCCTAATCTAACCCTAACTAACCCTAACTAACCCTAACCCTGTTTGGGAGGTGATGAGCTTCAAACCTGGAGGTTGGTGATGGGGTCGCTGCCCACACCTAAAACCTCTCTGGAAAAATAACACACCACACCTTGGAAACAGAGAGGGGGGGCAGTCTGTCATCAAAATAAACATCAACATCACTGAGGGATAGTCGGAGGGGAGAGGAGAGAGGAGGAGAGGAGAAAACAGAGGAGAATAGAGCAGAGGAGGGGAGATGAGAGGAGAGAGGAGGGGAGGAGGGGAGGAGGGGAGAGGAGACAGGAGAGGAGAAGAGAGCAGAGGAGGGGAGAGGAGAGGAGAGGAGAGGAGGACTGTTTATCCTACACTCTAGAGTTTCCAAACAGACGCGGGCCCTGTACACAGGGCTGAGAGGAACACTTAATCATGTTTACGGTCGGTCCTGAGAGCTAACCCCAGTCCAGAGGACTGGATGGACCTCAGTATCTGACCCAGACTGGTGCATGGAGGGGAGGAGGGTGTTGGCCAGAGGGAGAGGGGGTAGGGGTGGGCACAGTGTAACCACAGAAGGGACACTGGGAGTGGTGTGGCGAGGAGTGACCCTGAGGTGTCTGGGTGAGGAGGAGGGGAAGGAGGGGGGGTGATTGGGAGGAAGGGAGGACAGGTTAAGGACCTGGTGTGCTGGATCAGTGAGTAATAAGCATGCGGTCATTAACACAAGCAGACAGGTCCCATCTACTGAGAGAGAGAGGGGGAGAGAGAGAGAGGGAGAAAGAGAAGGAGAGAGAGGAGAGAAAGGGGGAGAGAGGGGCGAGGGGGAAGAGAGAAAGAGAGAGAGGGAGAGAGAAAGAAAGAGAGAGAGAGGGAGAGAGGGGGAGAGAGATAGGGAGAGAGAAAGAGGATGGGGTGTGTGTGGTCATGTGTGTGTGTGTGTCAGTGTGTGTGTGTGTGTGTGTCTACAGTGTATCAGCAATGCTGCCTCCTCTCATT